>NW_008246192.1:0-51013 GCF_000281045.1 Saprolegnia diclina VS20
AGATGCCAGGACATCAATTGTCCGCAACGACGGCCTTGCTGCTACTCACCGGAACGAGCGCCAAGGCTCAAAGCATCATGTAGTGGCTCGCGTTGAATATCTAGCTGATTTATGTTGGAATAAAACAGCAATTGTTGGCGAGTTTCAAAACAAATACTTGCAGGCCTTTGATAGCCACGTGCGTCGACATACAACCTCTCTCGAGCTAGAGAAAGCGTCCCTGAAAATATCGCAGGGATTTGAGAAGGTTGAAAAGTTTCGATTTGGGATCGACAAACCTCACGGCCGCCGTGGCGGTGCATGGCCAAAATGTAGAAAATGTTGGAGAATGCTGGGATTATTTTCAACGGCCCACTACAAGTCGCTAGTGATGGAGAGAGATGGAACGTGCTGATTTGCGGCATTGTTGGGCACTGGGTGATTTTTCAACGAATTGATTTGAATAAAATGGCATTTTCGATACCACGCTCTATGCGCGGAGCCAGAACGCTGGGATCATTTCAGTGGCCAAGGACAAGTCTGCCGTCGCCACCAAACGCGAGAAGCGTCGCAATAGCACACTGCGCGCCCAAGGTGCGATGCGGCGTGAAGCTTGGTCTGTACGCGTCCGTGAGACCCGGCGCCGCGTGAAATGGTCGTCGACGTGGTCGCGCACAATCTCATCATCTTTGGGCGCCTTCGATGCGGCGACGCGAGGTCGACACGAACCAGGCCTTGAGGCGCGTCCACGAGCTCGCAAAGGCGTCCTTGCGCGCGCCGTGCACGACGAGCAGGTGGTGCGAGCACGGGAAGGCGCGGAAAAAGCGCAAAAAGCTCGACCTCGTGTGTCATGGGCAAACACGGAACCTAGTCAATCTGTGAGACCCAAGTAGCGCTAAAGACGTGTGGTACCTTGTGCCAAACGCGAACCAGTGCAGCGCGGACGCCTTGAAGAACGAGGTCCGGTGTAGTATGACATGGACCATGGGCGCGCGGTCACTGTGTGTGACCTCCGAGAGAAGATGCAATGACTGGCAGCTCGAGCGCATATCGCATCTGAAGCGCCGCCGAGCGCGAGGTTCGCTGCGGGCGAGAGGTCGCTGCGGGCCAGCGGTCTCAATGCTCGCTGCCATAGCCGCAGGACGTCACGCGTGAGGCGTTCGAGATGAGTGCCGCTTGCCTCTTGTAATGAGAGATGATGAACGCGCTCCGAACGCGACGCCGCGCGCCCAGCGCCCAATGCTGCGGCGGCGTTTCTTGTCTCGTCGTGGCGCCCGTTTTGAAATCATGTTTTGAAATGTATTGCCCTTGCTATTGGTGTCCGGCTATTTATCCGGATGCCTTGAAACGACGCCACGAGCGCGACACGGTCGAGGCCATCGTCCGCACTCCTCGCACAAACGCTCGAGGTTGTCGCTGTCAGCGTTTGTTTCGGCGCGTCGACTATATACCTCACAGCACGTAGACGCCCAACATCAAAGCAAGGGCATTTCTACCGCTACGGCGCCGATGGCTGCGACCAGCGCTGCATCGACGCCAGCAACCACGGCCCAATACGAATGCGACAGCTCCGCGAACCTCTTGTGTGCATGTGCGCACCTACGCCTAGGTACTAATGCAGCGCCCGATGGCTGCGGCGCTGCTCAACACGATACTGATACCACCAATCGAGCTTGGTGATCATCGATCCTCGACGCCGCAGACCCAAGCTCGCTTGCTGCATGAAGACGCTGCGATCTTTGCGTACGTGGCAAGCCAACGTCCTGTACTGCAGGGATGCGTGGCGAAAGAAGGACCTCGGCCACACGAGTTCCACCGTCCACAGTCGACAGGACGCCCGCTTGCGACCGCGCTGCCGTGCGACGCGGTGCCGTGCGGCCGAGGCCCTGCAGCGCAAATTGCGGAATAAGCAGCACTTCCTTCTCTTGTAAAAGCACTGCGTTTCGCCTTTGTCGTGCTCGCTTTTACACTTGTTTTTACACGACTGAGCATTTGCGCCAAGATGGGACATTCTCCGAGTGCCACGTCATAGGAATCGATTGTTTTTTTTGCGATTTCTGACATACGAGGACCCATGAATCCCATCACACGCGTTGTGACAATACCGTAGATCACCGCGAGTGCGGAAGCCCGAGCATTGTGAGCTATAAACCTCTCGTTCCAGTCGCTCCACAGGATGCGATGGCGCTGGACGTAGTAACTCCGTGAATGTGGCTAGGAATCGCAATCTTGATCCACTGGAAGGGGAGTTCGTCGCCACAAGTGCAAAAGGCGAAGCATACAGCGAGTCAATGCAGTCATTAGCATTTTAACGTTTTAAGAGCGCTTTGATTCTGTGGTCGAGCAATGCGCGCGTTGCACGACGGCAACGGTAACCTAGCGTGGTGTGCTCTACTCTCCAAAGCGTCTTCTATCACTGTGCCAACTATGGGCGATTCCATTTCAAACGTGATGTTGCCGGCAAGCGACGTCAGCGTCCTGGCGTGATGCTGCTAAGATGGCACTACGATCATAGTTTGGAGTGCGTTGTGCCTCTCAGATGGCACTACGATCTTAGTTTGGCGCGCATCTTGGATCGCGTCTCACCCACGTTTTACACATATAAAAATTGACTGCACCAGATCAAGAGATCATGAGGCGACGCCACTGCTCCAGCGCCTTGATATCGTGGCGCTTCCCGTGTCAAAAAGCAAAACTCGGTTCTTAGCGTCGGCGCGACGTACTTTTCCGGCCAGTTAATGTCGTCGCGGCCCCCACTGCCGCCAAGGCAGTCGTATTGAATATGTGTATGTGAAAATGTGTTGCGTTCTTACGTGGTGTGTGAATGGTGTTCCTCGCGTCTCTCAACGAATGCCACGTCAGATGCCAATAAGAAACCCTTTTTTCGTCCAACCGCACCCTTTTCTGACACGACCGGTGACAAAAAACTCAAAACAGCTGCGGATCCTCAAGCACAAGAAATGGCAGTGTGGACACGCTCGGTCATGGAGAGTCCGGCGCCAGGAGTGGCCGCACGGAGAGGCCGAGCGCGCCGCCTTCAGCGAGAAGCGCGACCTCGATAGCTGCTCAAGAAGACCATGCCGACGCCGCCGGCCATCATCGACCTCTTAACGCCCGACGTGGTCGTGCCGCCAGTCGCCAGCAACAAGAAGTATCCAGACGAAGGCATCGCCCTAAGAAGGCATCGCCCATGGCGGCGCGCTGAGCCTGGCCCACCGCCATGTAGGCCGACACAAGCCGCCCTCGTATCGCCAGCAGAGCCGTGTCGACGTCGGCGCCACGTACAGCATTCGCCGATCCCATGGCCGCGATCGTGGGCCGGCCCAAGACGTTTATGGCCGTCGCCGACGACACGCGGGAAGCCGACGCACTCGACTTTGCCAGCGACACGGTCGGCACGACGCGCATGGAGCTCACGAAGAAGAAGAAGACCAAGTCATTGTCGACCTCCTCCAGTCGCCTAGAGCAGCTTCGACGCGAGCGCACAGAACGCGAGGCCGCCAGCAGCGCCGTCTCGAGACGCTTCTCCGCCGTGAATCAACTCCATGTAAATACTAGTATATAGATATACGAAATCAACCAACACTATTGTCTTTAGGGTCGTCCAATTGCGCACGCCACGGCGTTAAATGATGCCAAAGACTTGGCGCAGAATGCTTGGGCAGTGGCGTTGTGATGACCCAGCGCATCGTCGTCGGCTGCAGAACGAGTGACGTTGCCAAGAGGTCGGAAAAGGTCACATGCAGTCGCGTGCTGATATTGAGCACGGCGTGACACTATCGCTGGCAAGGCCATCGTGTGGAAGGGCCGCGTCCCACAGCTGCGCGTAGAACGTGTCTCGGTTAGCAACTCGAGGTGTCAATGGTGTCGATAGCGCGCAAGATCAAAGGCGGAATGCGCTGGACACGGTGCGCCGAGACGTTGCGGATGCTGCCCGCGGACGTGCCGCTGGAGGTTGCGCTTGCGTTCGCAAACTACTTGAGGAGGTCCGAGAGAATCACAATCACGTGCGGCTCGAAAAGGAGGCCGAGGCGGTGTCAGAGACACTTCATGCCACCTTGGCGGACTTGCAAGTGGACATCTTCATTACTTCCTAGAGGCACGGAAGATCCAGAGGCAGCTTGGTCGCGGCGATACAAAGGCCCTTGTCGACGGCCGACATACCAAACACAGCGCCACTCACAGACCCCAAAGGTATTGTCTATAAAAAAGTCGGCCTCGACCGCAAGCATGAGCGCTGGACGGCCTTGGCCGAGGTAGATGTGACCTTCCAACTGTGTGCGCGGACGCAGCGGTGCATGTCACCGAGGCCAATCGAGAGACAAAGCGCCCTGTCACCATGTATAGGCAGCAATATCAACGCAAAGACTTACATCGCAGTTGGACCGACTTCCATCAGTAGCGGAAACAACAAGTCCTTAATGCAATAGGTTTCATAGGCAGTTCTCACAAATCAAACGTAATATATGTTGCGAGCCGACATCAAGTCCACGATGCGCTTGAATGCCTCGGTCGTGATGCCAACTTCGATGCGCTCGCCGGTCGACAAAGCAGAGCTCATGGCCAATAGCGCCGCTCCGGACAAGCTCAAAACATGAATGTCGCTCGGTGCGTCGCCGTTCTTTTTCTTGCACGTCTCAAACGCGCTGGCAAATCGTTGCACGGCCTCACCTTGGTCAAAAAAGTCTTCGCCAATATCGACGGGCGACGGCTCCGTCACGCCGTCGCGCGTCCCACATGGCAGACGAAGCGCGCGACTAACAAAGTCAGTATCGGCGTTTGAGCCTTGTACAAATCGGGTGGTACTGTGTTTCGCGTTCCGAACGCTTGCTGTGGACCGCCGGCTTTTGAGTTTTTGGAACGGCGACCTCGGGCACAGCACCCGCCTCCGCGGGAGAGGAGGCGGAGCAAGTGCTATCGGCGACCGAGGCAACGCGTGCGGCGTCACCAACTTCTGACAAGCTGTTGACCGCGACAGCTCTTTCTCGGGCTCCTTCCTCGTCGTCGTCATGCGAAGCCTTGTTCTTGTCGTAGTCAACTGGCGCTCCTCCAATCAGAAAAAACAAACATCGAGTACCGCATCACTTGCCTCGGTTCGATTTCTTGGAAGACTTTTTGCTCGTGCTTGGGGCCGGATTGCTAGGGTAACGGTTAGCAAAAGTTAGTCAACAGTCATGTACTTGACAGCAGCAGTGTTGACTGAAGGACGGCAGCCGCACACGAACTCACGGACCGATTCCACTTGCGGACTAGCGTCGGATTGAGTTTACTACATCACATCGCCGCGACGTGAAGACACGACGTACAAGAGGTCATTGACTGGGGTTTCGTCTGGTGACACCGTCGAGAGTTGCTGGGTGTACTCCTGAGACTTCTCGACTTCTGCATCGAGCACACGGGCGCCGCCATACGTTTCTGCGCAGAATACAGAGCCCAAGATCTGGGAACGTCTCAATACCTTTGGCGACAGACTGGCCTGAGCTCCCTTCCGTCTTCCTTGCGATACTTTTCTTGTTGGCCATAGTCTTCGCACGGCGGTGTACATAGTCCTTGAGCTGCGCATGGATGCTCGTCTGGCCTTCGCGCGCGGACTCGAGAACTCGATCTTGGAACTTGAAGTACTCTTCGTCGTACGCGGCCCACGGGGTCTTGCTGAAAAAGATGCCCTTGACGTCGTCGACAGTGAGGTCGTCGCGCCATATCGATGCCAGGCCCATGCCAGGACGGAACGTCTCCTTGTGGAGGACGCAGCATTGCGCGAGAGCACATAGGATGCTGTTGGTCAACTGAGCGTCTTCCGAGACCACGCTGCCTGCTTGCCAGGCATGTCGTTGCACGACGGGCGCCATGTCAAGCGCCAGAAGCTCCTCGTACGACCGCACAAGACCCTCGGCGACACGCCGCATCACGTACATACTTGTTGTGGAACGGAACGAGTTCACGTCCTTGCACAACGAGTACAAGAACCCGTTGACGTTGAGAGCGTAGAGCATCGCGGTGGTACGTCGCATGCATTGCATCTTGGGATCGGACCCACGCGCCGCCTTCTCGACAGCTGCTTCCATTTTCTTGATGTCCTCGCGGTTCTCGTCGGTCAGGTTGGTGTAGTCCTGTCGATGCCAAGAGCCGGCGCGCGAGAACTCCGCGCCCAACGCATCCGAGATGGCGGTGTCCATCGCCGAGCACGTGTAAAAGACCGAGTTGGTTGAGAGGGTAATCGCGACGTTCTTGGCCCTGGCCATCTTTTTGACATCTTCTTCTGTCGCGTCTTGCGCAACACGCACGGTGATCGGCATGTCCTCAAGTCGCCCTTGGTAGTTGCGCGACGCCAGCAGCGGCGCGAGCTCAGCGTCGTCCATGGCACGTAGCGCGGCAACGCGATGGTTACCGTCGATGAGATAGAACGTACCATCCACTTCGAGGACTTCCGGTGAGAACGAGTTGTCCAGGCCGACGTCGCCGAAATGTGTACGGAAGTCCGCAACGTCTCCATAGTTGATGTAGCGCGCCCGCGTCGGGAGCCCGGGGTCCCGCGTACCGTTGACATCTGGCAAATGCTCCAGGGCTCCGAACTTGACCTCCTTGACCTCAAACGTCGATTTCGTCCAAATCTCCGACGAGCCCTGGGACGGCGGGGTCCACACTCGGGTGTGGAAGGCGAGAACTTGGCGTATATACGCAAAAAGCACGTCCAGAACGTGCCGAGCTGTCGCCATTCGCCGCTGCATGAGCGACGGGTAGTAAGCGGCGTCGCGGACAACACGCAGCGCCGTGGACAACGCGGCACGGCCTTGCACGAGCAACAAGTCTTCAACTTTGCGCTTGAGGTTCATGATGCGGTCGTACTCGTTGACGAGAGCAAGCATGCCGGCCCGTCGCGGAGCCACAGGACCGGGCAAGCACCGCGCGATCTTGTACTGCTCGATGCTGTCCAAAAGACTTTTCAAACGGCGCAGAGCACGGCACATTACGGCGTGCCTGTTCTCAAACTTGGCGATGCAAGTCTTGGTCGTCTTGACGCGTGCCACAAATTGCATCCACAACTGCATGTTGCGGGCCGTCGATGACACCGCAAAGGCACGCGTGGCATCATCAACTGCACGCAAGTCCTTCGCAACCTCGCTAAACGTCTTGAGAGCGCCGACAGCGACTTCGAAGGATTCGGTGGCTTGTTGAGACAATGGGCAATTTCGATGCATCTCGAGAAGCTGTTGCCAGTACGCAAAAACGGCCGAGCCATCGCTTAGCAGAGCCTCCCTCTCGGAAATACCCTCAGCCAATTCAGCGACCTGGTCTAGGTCCAAACGTGCACGAGGGGGCAGGTCCGTCGAGCGCGTCGTCGAGCTCGTCGTCTGGACGCTACAAGATGTCGATAGAGCTGCGTGTTGCATCAAGGGCGGAGTAGTTGAGAACGGAAGAGGCCCACGACTTGCCACGTGAAGTTGATTCCACGTGGGCGTCGACGGCGATGTTGGCGTCTCCAGCGCTTGGCGTTTACGTGGAGGAGAGTCTACAAGAGAGGGAAGCTTCACTTGGATGCCGCAAATGTACGCTACCTTCGTCGTTCTTGCGCTTGGCAGGAACATGGCTTGAGGGCGCGACGTCGTCAACCATGCTGTTCATCATCAAGCAGAAAAATGCAAACTCGTGGCTGTTATATGTTTGCTACTTCCGGTTAGCAGAACCGGCTCTGGAGCATCGCGAAGAGCCAGTTCGGGAGAAATTAGTTTTGCTCCGGAGCCAATTCAGAAGGAAATGATCCCTAGACCACAACGACACGCTTCGTAAAGACGTTCCGGGTATTGTCTTTTACCTCAAGACGTTCAACGGCACAACTGCGCTCCCGGAGAATATCTTTGCCCACAACGGCGTCATCGTCTCGACCTTTCTCGCCGTCTACGTCTCGATCAATACCGGCAAGACGCTGTTTGCGCCCGTCGAGGCCGACCCGTCGATCCGCTTCCCGTACTACGCCGGCGACTACCGAAAGATGGTCTACACCAACACGACGTTCTTCAACAGCAAGCGCGCGCTCTATGGCTACGAGATGTAGTGTGCGTCGAATGTGATTGTAAATCAAATGTAAAATATGTACCAATGTCCATCCAAGACCAGACACAAACCTCCGTCGACAGGCTGTAAACTGTTGTTGCATGCCATGCATGTACGCGAGCCCTATCGAGAAGTGCGACGAATAGGACTGCGTCGATGCGCTTGATGCGGCAGTCAAAGCTGAGAAGAGCGCCTTGGTCATCGATGGCCGCCTCCCACTCCTCTCTTCTCAACGTTCAACATGAGCACGATGGCGAGAACTCGGTACTGTCGACCGGCCGCACGCACGCGTGGTCGACGACGCCGGGTCTGCGAATGCGCATCTGTTCCATGGCTGGTACAGCTCACAGCTCACAGCGCGCTAAGCGCTTAGCTCGCTTGCTCGTGTGCTACCCTCAGTGCCCAAAATACCCCTTGCCCTTCCCAAAAACAGCTCCGGAGGTGTTTTTGGAAAAACACGTTTTGGGCCCCGATTTTGACAGACAGACAGACAAACAAAACGCGCGCGACCGCCAGAAGCATAAAAAACACGTTTTGGAGGCGAAACCGAGGAGCACCAAACGGGTTTTAACAGCAGCAGAAGCTCCACCACCGCCATTCGCATCGCGCGGCTCGACTACAGTAGATTAGCCATAAACTATTAGAGGAGCAGTACGTAGAGCACATACCTGTAGCATTGTGCGAATCACCAAGGCTTGCTGTCTGCGCACTCGCTGCTCCGGGACAGTTTTGATGTCGAAGTCGGCGGTACTTGAGGTACGACTGTCGCAGCCACCGTACAAGAACGCGTCTGGATCGATGGGCGCCTTCATGTCGAGTGCGGGGTCCGGCATTGTATACTTGAACGAGGGCCACAACTGACGATCAAGAGGCGTCGTTGCACTGGGTTTCAATTTGTCAAGCGCCGGCAAAGTGGCTACGCGCCGCTGCAATTCGCTCTCCAGAAGCGTGGACTCGACGGCTTCCTCGCTGTCATCCCTATGTGAGAAATTTGGCCGCAAGGGTCGTGATATGACAAATGACATTCAGAGCATATAATGTGGGGTAGTGCCGTCCACGACTGCCACCAGAGGCCCGACGCGAGTCGCGATGGGGACGCAGAAGCGTACACCACATGCTCGTCGGTACGAGCACGCAGCCCACGTACAGCGTGCTGGAAGACGCTGTGTTGCAGCGCGCTTCTTATGCATCGCCCGCGACTCGTTGCCGTTCGTTCGATTGGTCGCGCCTACCTGGCGGTCCCTCATCGCGCACAGCAACGATTCTGTGCCACTTGTCCGATTCCTCAAATTGCAGATCTCCAGGCCGCGGGATTTGTGGGCGTCGACGCCAAGTTCGTCACGAAGCGGGCGATAATGAGGACGCAAGCGACGATTACCACAACCCGTTGCCGCCTTGGGCGCCGATTCTGCAGGCGTGACTTCACCTCGCGGCCCTTTGCCGACTCTCGTAGCACCTCCCACGCAGAAGGTGTTGGTGTTTCGTGTGGACTGAGCATACTGGTACATCTTGAATGAAATCCATTTCTTTGTTCCCAGACCATGCTTCTAAACTCGAATCAGAATTCTCTGGGCGACTGAAGAAGAGGCGACGTGTAACTCACCGCTGGTTTTGGGACGCCTCTTGCATCCATAGAACGGGGTTGGGAGCAATGTTAAGCAAGTACTGGCACATGACTACCACGGCGACGACTAGGCTGGGCCGTCGCGCGATGCCGCCGGTACGGCATCGGTGGCGAGCGGTGTCAATAGTGTCTAAGCAGCTGTATGACAAAAGAGGGCAAAGAATTGCATTACCTGACGCGCTTCAAGGAGGAGACCAAATCCGGTCTTGAGATTCTGCGTCTCGAGCGCCGCGAGCAAGCTCCGAAAGTTCTGGGCCCCTCAGTTGGTGTTTGAAGTGTGAATTGAGGTACCTCCTCCATGGTCGACTTGCGCTGGTACTCGTTGAGCTTCATTTGGTGCAGATCAGTCTTTTGTTTCTAGCACAATAGAGTGTCGTCCTTCCCTCCAATTGTCGTTGAGGAAGGACCTGCAGCATTTCATCGAGTGTTTTTTGGAGCTCTTCCTGTTGCTCAATCAAAGAAGCATGCAGTTGCGTGAGCCGCTCGTTCTCTTGCATGTCAATCTCCAGCTGCTCCATCGTCGAGGTCAGCGCCTAGAGACGAAAATGAATCGCAATCTCAAAAACATATCAAAAACCTCGACTTTGCCCTTGCTTTCGTCGTGCTGCGCATGGGCTTTGTCGCTAAAGAGCTTGTTCATTTCATCGTATTTGGTTTTGGCGACGCGCTGGTCCTCTTCAAGGGCTTCGATGCGCTGGCTGAGGCACTCGCTCTCGTACTTGAGGCTATTGTTGAACGCGTGCTTTTCTTGGAGTTGCCGCTCGAGCGCCTCGAGGTGCTGCTCGAGGAGCTTGACACTACGCCAGTGCCATCATCGTCAATCAATGTACGGTGGAAGATGATGGCCAACTCGTTCTGGGCTTCCACGGAGGTCGCGAGCACCCGCCTGTCCTCCATCTTTGCTGTCCTTTTTGAAGTCACTAGGAGTTTCACGCGCCAAATCAATAACGTTACCCAAACTCCAGCTTGTTGACAAGGTGCCCAGGTTCAGCCCAAGCTCTGCAACATTGCGACTGGCCAGGTGTGCCAAATGCGCAATAGACGCTCTGTGATCACCTCGACAACGACGAGGCGCTTTGTCGAAAAAAAAAAAAAAAAATTGTCACCGTTTGCGGGTAGCAAGGCGAGACTTCTGTCAGCGCGAGATCGCCACCGACAACCAGCTGACGGAGCCGAACGTCGGTAATTGTTGCTTGTGCTTTGTCGCCTTTCGGAATTTCACGAAAAGGGTTTGAAAAACTGTTTGTTTCGGTCCATCCCGCGAGTAAAGTTGTGGAAACGAGCTCAACGAGTCGGTCAATTCGCATTTCTTTCGAAAATTTCAAAATCAGCATATTTGGCGCGGAGAATGCAGGTACCGACACTCTTCTTCCGGATAATCCAGGTATATCCGGATACATCCGACGCACACGGCCACTTTGCATTTTGCACGATGTTTGACTTTCTAAAGCGGCCGACGCTCGAGGACGAGCTCTTCAAGATGAAGTTCACGGCCAAGTCGCTCCTCCGCAACGCTAAGAAGTGCGATAAGAACCAGACGGCGCAGAAGACGAAGCTCAAGAAGGCCATCGAGCAGGGCAACATGGAGGGCGCCAAGATCTACGCGCAGAACGCGATCCGCGAGAAGAACCAGGCGCTGAGCTACCTCCAGCTCAGCTCCCGGATCGACGCGGTCGCGGCGCGCGTCCAGACCGCCATCTCGATGGGGAAGCTCAAGCAGAACATGTCGGGCGTCGTCAAGGGCATGGACGTGGTCATGGACTCGATGAACGTCGAGAAGATCTCCAAGACGATGGACCAGTTTGAAAAGCAGTTTGAGGACCTCGACGTGCGCTCCGCCTACATGGAGGGCGCCATGAACAGCACCACGGCCGGCGCGACGCCCACCGACCAGGTCGACGACCTCATCCAGATGGTCGCGGACGAGAACGGCCTCGTGATCGCCGGCCAGCTCGACAACGCCGGCGCGGTCGGCCTCGAGACGCACGTGCAGCCGGCGGCCGCTCCCACGTCAACGGCCAACGATCTCTCGGCGCGCCTCGCGGCCCTCCGCAAGGTCTAAACCACAATACACGGTCATATATATCTAACGGGAGATCGTGTTGTCGCTAGATACACTAATACTACGACTTAAAACATGAGCAGCGGCTCGTCGTTGAGCGCGCCGCCGCCGTCGGCCGCCTTCTTGGAGCTCTTCTTGGAGCTCTTCTTGGGCTTGTCTTCCTTGGGCTCCTTCCCGGTCTTCTTGCTCTTCTTGGGCTTCTTGACCTCTTCCTCGATAGCAACCTCAACCTCCTTGGCCTTCTTCGACTTCTTCGGCTTCTTCGGCTCCGCGTCCTTGGCCTTCTTCTTCTTCTTCTAACGCGAATGTCAACCCCAAGATCCGTCGAGTGGATCCAACCTTCTTGCCGTCGTCGTCGTTCATGCTCGGTGCGCGGTCAAGGACCTGGCGGTGCTGCCAGTGCGAGTCCGGAATGCGCTCGTCGTCCCGCAGCGGCATGGTGAGGTCGACCTCGGCCAAGTCGACGTCCTTGGACGACCGCCGCTTGCCGTGGCGGCCACGCCGACCGCTCTCGTCTTCGCTCGAGTCGCCTCCGTCCGGCTACACAACCATAGGTATTCTCCTCAGACGCGTCGTGTGCGTACCATGACGTCGTCGAGGACGATCGCACGCTGCTTCTTGGGCGCCTTGGGCTTCTTCTTGCCCTTGGATTTCTTGTTGTCGAGCGCCGAGAGGATGTTGCCAAACATCTAGTCGGAACGTCATCGGATGTACTAACTAAATGCGAATACGTCGTCCGTGGGCGCAGCGCTGTGGGTCGGCTTGATGTAGAACGGGTCTTGGCGCAGTCGCTCCTGCTCCATCGCGTACTGCTTCTCGAGCGCCGCCTTGGCGTCGTCGCCGTCCGTCTCCTCGTCGCTCGACGAGGTGGCGCCGAGGTTGACGTACCCCGTGTCCGCCTCCTTGGCATGCGCCGAGTGCACGAACGACACCTCCTACACAGAGCGTGTCACGCCTTCACCTTGCTATCTGCAACAACGTACGTCGTCGGTCGTGCTGCCGTCGGCGTCACCGGCCGCAAGGAACGCGGCTTCGTCCTTGGCGAAGGGCGTGTCGAGGTCGAGCCCCGGCGGCAGCGGCACCTTGCGCTGGGCCTTGGCGCCCACTGGTGCGAGCGGCTCGTTGAAGAAGCCGTTGAGGACGCTGAGACGGCCGTCGGACGTCGATATCATGGCGCCGCCAAAGACGCGGTTGGCGCGGTCCTCGGGCGAGAGTGCGTCGAGGCCGAGGCCGAGGCCCAAGACCACGTGCTCGAGCGTGCATGCGCGCTCCTGGACTTCAATGTGCTCGCTCTGGACAAAGGCGGGGAGGCGTTCGAGGATCATCTTGGCCACGAGCTCGACGGTCGCGTCGTCGGCCTTCTCGGCGGCCGCCATGAGCAGCTTGAGGAGGTTGTGCATGTACACGGCCTGGACGTTGGCGGGCAGCGACGTCGTCGACGGCTGCAGCATGACATCGACGACGTCGACCATCTTTTCGAGGCGCGCCTCTTCGCCGTCGCTGTCGTCGTCGCTCTCTTCGTCGCTCTCGTCGCTCTCGTCGTTCTCAATGAACTCCAAAATGTACTCGCCGACGATCCAGCCAGCCGCGTAGAGCACCTGCGCGGTCGTGGCCGCGCCAGCGTCCTGGAGCGCCGCCTTGTCGAGCACAAGCGCCATCATGTACTTGACGAGGACGCTGCGGATGCCCTTGACGCGCACGGCGATGTCCATGAGCTGGCGCGTGATCTCGGCGCCGTGCACGGACGAGGCCTCCTTGCCCGGGAGCTTGCTCAGCTGGCAGAGGATCCGGATGTACCACTCGAAATCCTGCACGTTGTGGTACTTGTTGAGCGAGCACACGTGCAGGATCTTGACGATGAGCTCCTGTCGGTACACGCCGTCCGACACCATCGTGTGGCGCATGAGCTCCTGGATGATGGCCGGCGCGTTCTCGGGCGAGACCATGCCCGCGAGGAGCTCGAGCGACCGGAGGCGGATCGTCGTGTCTTCGACGCTGAGGCACTCGAGGATGAGCTGCTGGTGCTCGCTGATGACGTGCGGGTGGCTCTGCATGAGGTTGCTCAGGCCTACGAGGCCAAGGTACCGCAGGTTCTGGTCCGGGTCTTCAATGTAGCGGCGCAGATGGTCGTTGCAGAGCTTGACGATCGCCGGCACGTTGCGGGGCTGGGACCCGTCGCTCTTCTGCGTGTACAGGAGCGCGGTCGTGACCGTCGAGATGCACTCGTACAGGAGCGACTTGGCCGGCGTGTTTTGGATGATGGTCGCGAGCGGGTCCAAGAGCTTGCGCGCGAGGCGGGGCTCCTCAGGCACGAGTGACGACATGAGCTTGACGACCTACAGACGTGCAACATGAGCATGATGGATACGGTGTCCAAGACGAGGGGTACCTTGATGAGCATCCAGTTGTTGGACGACGTCGTGAGGAGGCGAAAGAACTGCGGCGCGAGACCGACGTAGTTCTTGGGCTTCTTGTTGGCGAGCTCGCAAATGACGTTGACGGAGCAGCTCACGACGCCCACGTCGGGCTCTTCCATGCGCTCCTTGAGCCGGTCAAAGCTAAGGCGCAGGCCCTGCGGGTAGCGGAGGAAGAGCTTGTAGAGGATGAGCGTCGCCTTCTTGCGCACGTACGGCTTGTGGCTGTTCATGAGCGCGAGGATATCGCCGAGGAGGTCGCGCGCGAGGTCGGTCGTGCAAATGTTGGCCATCGCGTTGAGCGCGAGGCCGACCTCAAACTCGTTCACAGAGCCAAACTCCTTCTTGAAGAGGTTCGTGCAGAGCAAGACGACGTCCGTGGCCTGCGTGAAGGACTGGCCCGCGGCGAGGTACCCGATGCGCTTGTGGGCGAAGCGCTCGTAGCTCATGACCTCGACCACGTGGAAGGCCGCCCAGCCCATGTCGTAGCCCTGCATGTTGAGGTAGGTGAGCTTGCGGATGGCCTGGGCCTTGATGAAGGGGTCGTTGGCCTTGAGCTCGTTCTTGATCTCCTGCATGCACTGCGAGATGTACACGGAGACATCGCCCTTGCACGACCGGATCCCCTTGACGAGGTCCGCCAGCGTCTTCTCAAACATCGGCGATCGAAAAATACGATTAAAAAATACGAAGATTTCGCCGCGTTATCCGGACGCTTCCGCCGGCCAGACCGCAGTTCAACCGAGGTATACAAAGTTCAAGAGAGGACTCGTATCCGGATCGCATGCGCTGAGGTGGCATACGTGGCAGCGCACGGAGCGAGGATCGTTTCAGCGCCATCGCCAGTTTTAGATCACACGAGTCGAATGCTCGCCACCAACTGGACACCGACGACGACGACGACGGGCCGGAAGCGCACGAGTCAATTCGTCATGGCGGCGCCGGCCAAGAAGACCCGACTGGAGGCGGCGCCGCAGGTCAGCACCGACACTCGGCCGCCCGCGCTTCCGTCGGTGGTCGCGCACCCTGCGCCAATGACCCACGACTGGTACGCCTTTCCGTATGGCTAATCTAGCTATACGATCTTATCGTCCCTTCCTCGACTCGCGTGTTCTGCAATCTTGATGCTCGTGGCGCGCGCGAGTGAAGGTGCGTCGTCGGTACCACGTTGGGAGCGTCGCGATAGCATCGACCTTTACGGCGTCGCAGCACTTGTACCGGGCGCGGCCATTCGACATGGCAGCGTGCACAGGCAGCCATCTTCCATGCGAGATCGCAGGTCGGATGCCTAGGATCCGGCCGACTACGGCGGTGGCGTGCGATTATCCCAAATCGGCGACAATGTGATTGGCTAAAAAGGCGAGGTTTTGGCGAATGAGCGTGCATCTCTTGTTGATTGGCCAGAGCGATTTGGAGCGGATAGTTGGTGGAGGCTGCGACGCTCAGAAGACGTTGTCCGGGCTAATAACTTTTGAATCTCCTTAAACAAGGTACGCCCATGAGCCCATGCGCCCATGCGCCCATGCTGCCATGATGCTCATGCTGCTGCTGCTGTAGATGCGTCACGTTGCTGCTTTCCTTTTGGCTGTCCTCGGTGGTAACACCACGCCGTCCGTCGCTGACGTCTCGGCCATCATCACGGCCGTCGGCGGTGAAGTCGACACGGAGCGCCTTGAGACCTTGATCAAGGAGCTCGAGGGCAAGGACATCTACGAAGTCATTGCCGAAGGCCAGAAGAAGCTCGCGACCGTCTCGGTCGGTGCCTCGTCGGGCGCTGCCCCGGCCGCTGGTGCCGCCGCTGGCGCCGCCGCCCCCAAGGAGGAGGCCAAGAAGGAAGAGGAAGAGGAAGCCGACCTTGGCGGTGGCATGGACATGTTCGGCGGTGGCTCGGACTATTAAGCGTCTCGCCATCGTGGCTCGATCCCCGTAATAGTAACACGAACGCCGTCTCGCCGCAGTGCTGTGACGACATCCTGACTTTCATTCTCGGCCTTTTCTGTCTCGTCGGCGACTCGTGCAGAGGCAGAATAAGCGAGAGCGACTCTCGCCTCCTTGCACGCAGGGCGCCACCAGCGCTGCTGTCAAATGGCCTTGATGAGTATACCGCAGCGACCACACTACCTGCATGCAAGACAAGCGCCGGCTTGGCGTCTGATGCGAGGGCCTGATGGGCAACCGCCGCAATCGCTGCGATCAGGCCGTGCGATCAGCTCCGATCACAAAGCAGCTGCCGGATTGTGGTCGTCGATGCAGCCGCGCGAGAGGGTGGGTCCCTCAAAACGCGCCTGTCTAACTAGACCCCACTCCAAAACGAGGTCGACTCACTTTGCTTTTCGCCACCAGCATGGGCCTCTGTGGTAGCAAGCTCGACGACGAGACGCCGGCGCGTCAGACCAAGCAGCGCCGCGAGACGTTTGCGATGGGCCTCATCACGGACCTCGACACGGCCAGCAAGGAGGTCAAGGTTGACGGCACGCTCGACTGGCGGGCCCTCTTCCAGCGCGCGCTCCTCGTGCGCGACGCCGACGGCCGCTACAGCGTCGAGTGGCACGACGCCGTGACGATCACGACGGACATCAACGAAGAGGGCCGCGGCTTCGAGCTCAGCGAGCTCGCGTGGTTCCAAGGCCGGCTCCTCACGTTCGACGACCGCACGGGCATGGTCTTTGAGCTGACCAACTTTGAGTTTCACGCGACCGGTCCGCTGCAGGCGACGCCGCTTATGGCCATCAAGGCGGGCGACGGAAGTGTCGAGAAGGGCGCCAAGAACGAGTGGGCGACGGTCAAAGGCGACGTGCTGTACGTCGGCAGCCACGGCGTCAACTGGGCGCCCGGTGGCGTCATCGAAAACGACTACCACCGCTGGGTCGCGCAGCTGTCGTCGCTCGACGCTCCTCGCATCGACCATGTCAACTGGTCGGCCCGCTTCGATGCGGTGCAGACTGCGCTCGGTGCGTCGGGCTACGTCATCCACGAAGCCGTCGAGTGGAGCGAGCAGCTGCAAAAGTGGGTCCTGCTGCCGCGGCGCGTCTCGGACGAAGCGTTCAGCGACGAGGTCGACGCAGTTAAGGGCAGTAACAAGCTCGTGCTCGCCTCCGAGGACTTTGACGACATCGAAGTGCGCAATGTCGGCGCCGTCGTGCCCGAGCGCGGGTACGCGAGCTTCAAGTTCGTGCCGGGCACGAACGACCGCGTGATCGCGGCGCTCAAGAGCGTTGAGGACAACGTGGCGGGGATGCAAACCACGTTTCTCTCGGTGCTTGATGTTGCGACGGGCAGCGTGCTCTTGCCCGACACCGAAGTCCCGGGCGGCTATAAGTTTGAAGGCCTCGTCTTCCTGCAGCCTTAATCTTATAATTCTATACACTGTGGTTTCTACTGCAGCTTTTTACCAATGCCAAACACCTTGAAGCCAATGGCTCGCAGCAGCGCGTGGTCGAGCAGGTTGCGGCCGTCAAAGACAAACGCAGGCTTGAGCATGTTGTGGTAGATCGACTCGAACGGCAGCTGCGTAAACTCGGTCCACTCGGTCAAGACCGCAATCGCGTGCGCCTGCGCCGTAGCCTCAAACGGCGTCGACACGATCTGGATGCTTGCAATGTCGCTCTAGCCCGAAATGTATCAATGTGTCAAGATAATAGAGAGATACCTCGGCCATGCCTTGGTAGCGCAGCTCGTGGAGCATGTCGTCGCGCTCGACCTTGGGGTCGTAGACAAAGAGCTGCGCGCGCTCGGCGACGAGCGCCTTGATGACGGCGGCGGCGGCCGTCTCGCGCGTGTCGCCCGTGTCCTTCTTGTAGGCAAACCCGAGGATCGCAATCTTCTTGTTCGAGACCGAGTGGAAGAGCTGCGACACGATGAGCTTGGAGAACCGGTTCTTCTGAAATTCGTTCATGTCGACGACGCTGCGCCAGTAGGCCGCGACCTCGGGGAGGTGGCAGCTCTCGGCCAAGTACACGAGGTTCAAAATGTCCTTTTGAAAGCACGAGCCGCCAAAGCCCACTGACACTTGGAGAAACCTGTCGCCAATGCGCGGGTCCGTCCCGACGGCCCGTGCGACCTCCGTCACGTCGGCGCCTGCGATATCAGATTGAACCAGTCGAAATCGAGCGCTGCTACTACCGGTGGCTTCGCAGAGCGCCGAGATCGAATTCATGCTCGAGATGCGCTGCGCCAAGAACGCGTTCGCAACGAGCTTCGAGAGCTCCGACGACCACACGTTGGTTGTCAGGATCTTGTCTGTGCAAAATCTCAGCACTGTAGCGAAGCGCAAGAAGAACGTACCGCGGGCCACCCAGTGCTCGTAGATGCTGACGAGCGTCGCGACCGCTTGTTGCCCTGACGGCGTACTCTCGCCGCCAATGAGAATGCGCGAGGGTGCCATGAGGTCGCGGATCGCCGTGCCTTCCGAGAGAAACTCGGGGTTCGAGAGCACTTCAAACTGGACCGAGCTACTACGATCGAGTGCATGAGCCTCCTGCAGCGTAAACGAGGGCCCACGAGCTGTTGGCGTCAAAGACAGCGTTGAGCACCTCGGCCGTGTGCACAGGCACTGTCGACTTTTCGACCACGATCTTGTCGGTCGTCGCGCTCTGGGCGATCATGCGCGCGCAGGCCTCGACGTGCTTGGTGTCGGCGGCCGCGCCCGCGCCAAAGCCCGAAGCCTTTGTCGGCGTGTTGACACACACAAAGATGAGGTCGGCCTCCTTGATGTGGCGGTCAATGTCGGTCGAGAAGAAGAGGTTCTTGCCGCGGCTGCCCGTGACGGCCTCGAGAAGCCCGGGCTCGTAGATGGGCAGGTCGTCGGTCGAGTTCCAGCGCGCGATCTGCTTGGCGCTGACGTCGACGACGACGACGCGGATGGTCGGGCAAAACTTGGCGATGACGGCCATCGTCGGGCCGCCGACGTACCCTGCGCCCATGCAGCAGACGCGCAGCGTGTAGTCGCCGTCCATGGCTCCGAAATTGCAACTGTCGCAGAATTTCATTGGCAGCTTTTCGTTGGCTTTTGACCAATCATGTGGTGGCACCCGGGATCACCGCCCCATTTGCAGCGTCGAGGACGGCGCATGCGCCTCGTTCATTCGCATAGCGGCTTCAATGTACTGCACAGGAGCGCATTGTAGATCTGATAATTCGTAGGCGGTTTGCAGGGCTATTTTGTACCGGAGCCTTAGCGGTACTAAGATATAAGTACTGTACTGCTTTGCGTAGCTACTTTCACTTCAACTTGGCGGAAGCCATTTGACAAACCCTCCATCAAAGCGTCGATCACAATAACGTATAATGCAGACTATAAGCTGATAAGATCTTGTGCGGTGCAGTCGGTGCCACTTGGAGCGCCATTTTTCGAAACACAAAATATCGAACCACCAATCAAATGCAGGCTTGTCGGCCGCAACGATTGGTTAAAATGTTGGTTTTTGCACCAATGGGCATCGCGCGTTGGAAGGGAGACCACATACGAAGCGGACGGACAAGATGGCATCGAAGCGCGACCCAATTCTGGACTTGGCCAAGTTCATCGACCAGAGCGTGCGCATCAAGTTCGCCGGCGGCCGCGAAGTCACGGGCGTCCTCAAGGGCTACGACCAGCTCGTGAACCTCGTGCTCGACGAGGCCGTCGAGTACTTCGAGACGCCCGGCGAGACGCGCAACCTCGGGCTCCTCGTCTGCCGAGGGACGTCGGTCATGCTCATCTCGCCCGTCGATGGCACGCAAGAGCTCTACTCGAACCCGTTCCTGCCCGAAGAGTAATTGTGCATGCGAACGACGCCCACGAATCCACGCCCGCCCTACATGTGCGCTGCCCAGAAAAACCACAGCCTAAATAGAACACGACGTGTATTGAGCTTGAGCTACACCTGGGCGACGATGATGGCTTAGCGTGGATAGCAACGGCGTGGCTACGGGGACGAGGCCGAGGGTCTAGTAGCGGTACTTGGTCGAGTAGTCCTTGGGCGAGATGACGAGACCGCGGCCCTTGCGCGCGCCGCGGTAGACAGTCTCGATGATGTCGATCATTTCGCCCTTGTTGTTGAAGGCCCAGTTGATCTTGTTGTTGTTGCCCGTGCCGAGATCGATCATGATGTGCTTGTTGCGGTAAAAGAACATGACGGTGCACGGGTCGTAGAGCTCGTACATCGTGTTAAAGTCGGGCACCTCCGTGATGTCCACCTAATGCCACGCATCATGAGCCCACATGCGAGCGATGGATGGTGACGTACGACGTAGATGATGGCAAAGTTCTTGACGTCCTCGGCAATGCCGGCAAGCACTTGGTCCATCTGCATACACACAGGATCATGGTCATGCCCAAATCGCATGACGACGACGCGGTCACCTTCGGTCATGATGGCCTGATCGACGGCCCAGCCCGAACAGAGGTGAGGAAGCATGTACGACATGGTGGCCGAGAGGAGGAGGACGAGGCAACGGACGGAGCGGGTTTGAAAATGCGAGCGCCGGATACGCAACCGAAAAAAGCTAAAATCACCCAACTGTCCTTTCCAGAATTTCCGGTCGCTGCGGCCTCGGGATGCCACGTCGTGGCTCAGTTCTTCGTATTCAGCGCTATAAGCTGCAACTAGGCAACACGGCGGATCGCACGCAACTTGGCACTGCGACTGCGGGCGTTGGCTTCGATCTCGGCGTCGGTCGCCTGCACCGCTCTCTTTTGTACGACCTCAAACCGCTACGTCATTACGTTGGGTCTATCCTCTTGGCAGCACGTACCTTGTGGGGCCAGCGCTCCTCCATGTCGTCGTCGTCCATCGCGACGGCGTCCCGGAAGTAGCGCTTGATCCACCGATCTTCGAGCGAGTGAAAGGCGATGGCAGCTATTGCGCTGTCTCGCAAGATGCATACCGTTCGAGCCTACCTAGCTGGCCGCGCGGCGCGAGGCAGTCCATCATGGCGGGAATTCCTTTCTGGTCGCCAAAGTTTTATGCCTGTCCTTGGTGCAAGGGGACGTACCTCGACGTGATCGAGCTCTTGGTTGACAGCAATGCGCAGCGCCTAAGCAAGCTTAGCGTGAACCTCTGTTGATCATGTATGTACTTGGAAGAGGCGCGTCGCAGGGTGGACAAATTGCTTCTTGGCCTTGGCCTTGCCAGACTTGGGCTTCCACTTGTCTGCAATGGCCTCGATGCAGCGCTTCAAGCCCTCCGTGCGCTGAAACGGCTCGGTCTCGCGCCGCCGGATGATCGCCTTGGCGTACTCTTTGGCCAGCGGGTCTTCCCCGTACGTTTTAAACATCTAGTGGCGCCTTGACCCAAGTGGCTCCCCGTGCGACGTACTTTGGTGAGCTCGACTTCGGAAAGGGTGTTGACGAGAACGGACGCGGGCGCAAGGTCAGTGTTGGACTGGTCGAAGCGCATGTCCAGCGGACCGTCGTGGTAGATGCTAAAGCCTCTGTCGCCCGAGTCCAGGTGGTGACTACATAGCTGCGTGAGCGCTGGAGCCTATATTACCTCCGCACCTGTTGACACCGAGATCAACGAGCACGCCATCCACTTCAGCCGGCAAACCTAGACAACTATTAGGAGCACCGACGCGTCATGACGAGCGTCATGTACCGGCAGAGTGCAGGTGCGAAGCAATGTCCAAGTACGAGCCTTGGGCAAAGCGCACGCGGGCGCCAAACGAAGCGAGGCGCTCTTGTGCCATGTGCAGAATCTACGCGCCAGCGTGTCTTGCGCCTGTCAGGAGTCGGCAAAGTCGACCTGCGGGTCCCGGTCGATGCAGAGCAGTTGCGCCTGCGGGTGGGCTTCAAGCAAGAGCCGCGAGTGGCCGCCGAGGCCGGCGGTTCCGTCGACAAAGACAGCAGGCGACGTCCGAGCGTGCGCCGGCACCCAGAAGGCGAGCGTCTCCGCCGGCAGCACGGGCACGTGGTGGAAGGATCGCCGGGCGACTGCCAGCATCTTTTGTGGGATTGGTTTGGACCAATCAGTACGACCGTTTGCTATGGCTAGGCACACGCAACATTTCGCACCACCTCGCCGCCCGCCGGTGGTCACAGCAGGACGGTATGCACACGGCGTCGTCCATCACGCTGGCGACCTTGCTTGTTTAAAGGTCGAACATCCTATGTATAGCTCTGTCTCACCGCTCTGTCCTACGCGCGATGGTCAATTCACCGTCTGTGGACTGTGGGTGGGTGTTTTTAGCACGCGCAATTGGAAATGGACGAGCTCCTGGTCAGCGATACCAACACCACCGCGCACGCACCGTCGCCACCCGAGCCCATCGCACGGCCACCGTCGCCCGCCGTCGCCGTCGCATGGATATGCATCTGGGCATACCTTGGCGTGGCTGCCCGCGTGCTTTTCACGTCAGCCTCCAAGTCCATCGAGGCGACGCAGGCTGCTCCGTCAATTTTGACTGCGATGGGGGTCTCGTTCTTCCTCCCGAACGTTGTCGGCTGCTTCGTCATGGGCCTTGCGCAGCCGCTCAAGACCGCTCGCCACGAAGCCTTCTGGACGGGCGTGACGACCGGCTTCTGCGGCTGCTGCACGACGTTTGCATCATGGGAACTCGTGCTCGCGCAGGAGTACCTCGGGTCCATGGCAGCGAACGCGACCTTCATGTTCTTCGTGCAGCTCACGACGTCGCTCGCCGCCTTTCTCTCGGGGCGCCATCTTGGGCTTGTCTACACGGGGCGCGTCCACGCAGCTGCCGCCCAAGCTGCGTGGAGCGACGTTCTCGCGTACGCACAGAGCCGGAGCGTCCAACAGGTATATACTGTTGTAGCCGGCTACTCGTTGAAGCGCGCCTCGAAATGCGGTAGGACGAGGATGGCAAGTGGCAGCGGCTGGCGCTGGCGATGGAAGAGGCGCCACCGCTTCCCGCAGCTGGCGCTTCGACGCTCAAGCCAGTGCGCCATGGCGTCGTGTACAGCCTGTGCGCTCTGGCCACGGTCCTTGCAATCATTCTCGCTGCGCTGTACCTCGATGGCTACTTGGCCGTTGTCGTTGGGCCGCTCGGCGCCCTCCTTCGATACGGACTTGGGCTCCGTCTCAACAAGTCCAAGACGTTCCCACTCGGGACGTTCGTCGCCAACGTTTTGGCGTCCATCGTGAGCTGCATCGGCGTCCTCGCGATGCCAACGTCAACCCTCGCTGCGACCGTACGTGGCACGCCCACGTGCAAGAGATCTGATTTTATGTTCTAGTGGGTCCAGCACGCGCTCCTAACGGGGTTTTGTGGGTCGCTCTCAACAGTCTCGTCCTGGATCAACGAGATCTACTCGATGCCGTCGTCCAGTGTGCTGTACGTGGCGGCGACGCACGTCGCGACGCAGACCGCCTGCCTTCTCCTGCTCGGTAGCTCTACGTGTTTGCCCGTCGCTCATGTGTCGCTAGGCCTTGGGGAATAGCTTGGGAAGAGAGTATACCGCGTAGAGAACACATGAAGAATCCATATCCATCCTTCTATCGGAGGACATATCGTAGTTACGTTAACATTGCTACAGCACGACTCGAGGATAACATCGAGACATATAATTATAAGGTGGGCCGCGAAACACTTTCATTGGCCGTGGGCGGGGCGACGTCTATCGCGTCAGGCAGCACTCGGTCATGTGGTGGACCCACTTTTCGCGCTCCTGGCTGCTCTGCGCCTGCAGAATCAGCGGCTTGGTGCCGTGGCTTAGCCGCACCTCGAGCGTCTGGCTGTTGGGCAGCGGCTTGACACCGAGAACGTAGCTGCGCGACGTCGGGACAGTCCACGGGTTTTCGTCCGCGTGCATCGAGAGCATGTTGCCTTGCAGCACAAAGTACTTGTTGCCTTGCTTGGGCACGGTCAGGTAGCCTGCGCAGTTGACGGCGTTCTCGTCGTCCGAGTCGAGCGACGAGTCGGCCGAGTCGATTGAAACAGATGTGGTCGCGAGCTTGCGCTTGCCGAGCTGCGACGCGAGGTTGAGGCCGTTGACCCACTTGGCGCGCGCGACTGAGGTCTCGACGCGGATGTCGAGGACCTTGCCGGACGAGCCATAGACCTTGAAGGCGATCGCGCTCTTCTGGCCGACCTCGACGTGCACAACGCGGAGGACGCCGCGCGGGGATGTGTCACCCTGCGTGTAGCCGGGCGCGAAGAGGTGGGCGTACTCCTCGCCAGGGTACTTGTCGTAGTACGAGAGAAGGGCGCCGCGCAGGATAAAGTACTGGTACTTCCATGACGAGAAGCGACCCGACTTCTTCCACAGCCAGCCAGCGGCGAACTCGCCGGCCGTGGACGACGACTCGGGCATGGAGGCGCCGCGGGAGCTTGGGTGCGAGCGCGCAGAGTTCATGCGTTTTCAGAATGAAGTATGCAGAGGCGCGAGCTGCTGCTGCTGCACCTCCTATACCTGCTGCCCATGTAACTTCGGTGTAACACGCTGGAAGCCAGCGCAACGATGTGTATGGGTTCCGGCGTGCGACGCATTAAAAACCAACTGGAATTTTATTCGGCGACACCTTCGTTTTGTATACTCCGCAAGAAAAAATAGGCATGGTTTTATTGTCTCGTACATGTCAGCGATGCATTCGCATGTATTTTTATACACGTTGCTAATTTCTGCTGTGAAAAATGCATGAAAATGACTGAAGCCAACGTCTCAGCTGCCTCATGTCAAATCTCAGCGACCAGGTGAGATACACAAGCCAGTTGGGCACAGTGGCGCGATTGCCGCTGGCAGAGCCTTTACATCGCGACCATCATTGAATTCCTGCTGGCGAATCTCGGAGGTCCGTCGCGGATCGAGTGGAAGTGAGGACGCGCGAGGACGACGTCGTTTCGGAATGTGCGGCGCTGCGGCGCACACCCAAGAGCCGGCGGATGTTTCCCACCGAACTTGACATGCAGAGCTTGATGAGGCTTCCGATGGCGCCGCCTGCGTTTCCGTGTCAATGACCGCGCGATACCCAAGCACTTGATTGGCGCCGGCGCACCACCATGTCGGCAGTGGATGGCGCGCTTGACACAAAGCGCTCGTGTCTTTGGGGTCCATCGGCCGCAACCGTCCATTTCTCTTGCCCGCACACCGCTTTTATGCAATGCTCTCGGGTGGGGATCAGCATTTGGGTGTACGTACCCGGCGTCGTGCGAGGGACGTGGGCGAAGTAGCCTTTCGTGCGGTGTCGACGACACGAAGCCGCGGTCGGGCGTGGAACACCGCGTCCTTTACTACCGCGAGAGGGGCACGATATGTCATTCGATTTGACGATTCGCATCACAAACAAGTGGTGCGCATATCCCCAAGAAAGCGGCGAGGGAACTTCAACTTGGTGCGGGACGTGTCCATTGTGGACTGAGAAGCCTGTACTGTACTGGTACTAGCCCACGCACAATGCAGTGGTGTTGGACTTTCGCGGGGGAAATGTCCGTGGTGGCCAGGGATCGAACCCTGTAGCAGGTCGGCGAGAGGGAGCGACGCCATGCTGGCAGAAGCGGCTTGCGCATATCATATTGCCACCTTGATAGCGGGCAAGATTCCTGGCTCTGCGCAAAACTCTGCGCATTCCTGCACAAGGCTCCCGTGCTCTTAGGACGACTAGCATGGCCACCAAGAGCGGTCCTTCGTCGCTGCCAAAGGAAGGCAGAAGCAGTACACTATAGCATGGTGAGTGAGGCCAAGGGCAAGACAGCTGCGTGATTAGCAGCGTGCATTCTCCCGCGTCTTGCCAAATGATAGTGGAGAAGGTGGCAGAAGAAGACGACCGCACTTGCGTCCTGCTGTTGCTCGCAACGTCAGACGTCACCAGAAGCTTCCCAGAGTGTAGAGGCTACGACCGCTCAACCTTTCACGACGTCGCAACCGGCGCATCAAAACACCCACATACACATGACAATGTGGAC
The DNA here is from genome assembly GCF_000281045.1 of Saprolegnia diclina VS20. Taxonomy (NCBI): domain Eukaryota; phylum Oomycota; class Saprolegniomycetes; order Saprolegniales; family Saprolegniaceae; genus Saprolegnia; species Saprolegnia diclina. Next base: position 25,970 of record NW_008246192.1, read on the forward strand.
GCGGCCATCTGCAACAATCGCAGGCTGCAAGATCGCTCAACCGACCTGCCTGCCATGCTGGAGCTCTGCAGGTACCGGCATTGAAGCTCGTAGGTTGACCAACTACACTGTGCGAGCCAGCACTTGGACCAGTGTTGACTCAACCCGCAATCATGCGCTCTGATTCGCCGCGCAGGTTGAAGGAGCGCGTCATTTTGGCCAATGAAAACGCGATCCGCGGTGCCACACGACCTTTGGATCGCCACTTTGGAATTGGAAATGACCAAGCGAGCTACGCTGTCGACGTCCGTGGGTCTGCTTGGCGTCGCCGCCTCATGCCGCATGTAGGTACGCCCACCAGGCGGACCTCCCGAGCCTGCCCGTGCCAGACCTGCAGCAGACGGCGCGCAAGTACCTCGAGTCCATCGAGCCCTTCGTGACCAAGGTGGCCTGCCGCTGCATGGACCCGATGCCAATGCGTTCGCTCTGTAGGAAGAGCTCCAGCACACGACTGAGCTCATGCAGGACTTTGTCGGGCCCAATGGCCAAGCCCACGCCCTCCACGAAGCGCTTCTCGAGCGCGCGGCTACGGAGCGCAACTGGGTACGGCTTCGCTGCTTCTGGCCTCGCATCTCATATCTGTATGTTGCACTAGCTGGCCGAGTGGTGGGAATACGGTACGCGCCATCACAGGTTCCTTCTTTGTCGCTAATGAGCAAATGGGCGTAGCGGGCTACACGTCGTACCGTGCTCCGACGGCGATCGACATCAACATGATCTCGGGCTTTGGGTCGTTCAACGAGCTAGACCAGTCGGTGCCGCAGTGCCGCCGCGCGGCCGAGATCATCCGGTACACGTCCGAGTACCATGCGATGCTGCTCCTCGAGAAGGTCGCGCCGGAGCACATGGGTCGCCGCCCCATGTGCATGGACATGTTCCGTCGCATCTTTGCGTCCTGCCGCATCCCGCAGATGCCAGCCGACACGTACGAGCGCCTCGACGGCGTCAAGCGCATCGACCACGTCGTCGTCTTTTGCCGCGGTGCGTCTCTAGTGTGTCTACTTCCTGCACCTTCGTCTGGAACGTAGGCTACCCCTTTGCGCTCAACGTGGTCGACGCGCAGCACCAGCTGCTTACGATCGGCGACCTCGAGCGCCAGCTGCAGTTCATTTACGAGTACGCACATTCGTTCCCGACAACAGTACGTCGATGTATTCAAGTGTCAATGTATCGAGTTTTCTGTAGCTTGCGGTCGGTGCACTCACGTCGGCGCACCGCGACGTGTGGACGGAAGCCCGGGAGGCGCTGGTAGGACGGAAGACCTGCCACACAATACGAAATGCATCTCGTAGCTGCCTCTGGGCACGAACGCGGCGAGCTTGCAGATGATCCAAGAGAGCTTGTTCGCTGTGTGCATGGACGAGAGCACGCCGACGACCCCGACCGAGTGCCTCCAGCACATCGCGGCTGGTAGACACGGAGGCCATGCGATGCAGAGATCCGAGTTTCGGTCGTAGGCGAGGCCCACAACCGGTGGTATGACAAGAGCCTCCAGTTCATCGTCTTTGGCAACGGCAACGTCGGCTGCAACATGGAGCACGGCAACGCCGACGCGACCGTGTACCGCTCGGTCTTTGAATGGTCGGTCTAGTATCAAGTTGATACGATTGCGCAAGTACGGAATATGTGATGTAGGCTCGGGCGCCGGTACTTGAGCCGCAATGGGAGCATGGAGACGCGTATTGAGAGCACGTCGAGTGCGTTCTTGCCGCCGCCGACGCTCCTCTCGTTCGACGTGCCGGCGCATGTCGGTGCGACGATCGCTGATGTTTCGACGGCGTTTGCCGCCAAGGCCGCGCGCTTCCAGGCGTGCGTCACGCGACACAAGGAGGTCGGTCGACTGCGCATCAAGTCGGACCTGCGCGTGCCGCCCGACACGTTTGTGCAGCTCGCGATCCAGCTCACTGCGTGGCAGCTCTGGGGCCGCGTCCTCCCCACGTACGAGAGCGCGCACACGCGCTGGTTTGCCCACGGCCGCACGGAAACGATTCGGTCGTGCACGAACGAGGTCGTCGCCTGGCTGCAAGCGCCGTCCGACATGGCCAAGTTGGAGGCCGCGGTCGCCAAGCACCAGGAGCTCGCGATGGAGGCGCTCGACGGCCAGGGCGCCGACCGGCACCTGCTCGGGCTCCAGATCGCCTCGGTGCTCGCCGGTGCGCCGCTGCACCCGGTCTTCTCGGACGCCTCGTACACCAAGTCGGGCGGGAACGGCAACTTTGTGCTCTCGACGTCCAACGTCTCGGGCTACGAGTGGCTCTGGGGCGGCTTTGCGCCCATGGTCGAGTACGGCATCGGCATCTGCTACTCGGTCGAGCCGACCTTTATCGGGTACACGGTGTCGTCCATGAAGAAGACGGCAGAGGCGACCGACGACCCGATCGAGCGCGTCTCGTGCCACACGTTTGCGGCGGCGCTCACCAAGAGCATCACGTCGCTGGCCGAGACCCTCGAGACCGCGCGTCGGGCGGCCGCCAAATTGTAAACAGCTTGTTATAACACAACGTCGTGTTGGGTTAGCGGCGACTCTTGTGTTTCTTGGTCGACGACCGGCGACGGTACCGGTCGTCGTCGTCGCTGCTGCTACTGCTGTAGTCGCTCTCGTAGTCGTCCTTTCTCCGACGCGATCGGCGGTCGTACGACGGCGACCGGCGACGCGACGCGTAGTAGCGACTACCCCGGTCCGGGCTGCGGCTCCGCGAATACCGCTTCGTGTGGTAGCTCGATTTCCGGTACGACGGCGACCGCGACCGCTTCCGAGGCGACGGCGACCGCTTTCGAGGCGACGACGACCGCTTCCGGGGCGACGACGACCGCTTCCGGGGCGACGACGACCGCTTCCGGGGCGACGACGACCGCTTCCGGGGTCGGCGGTCCTTGGCGGGCGACCGTGGCTTGCGGTAGTCTTTGGACGGCGATCGGTGGCGACGGTCCGGCGACCGCGCGCGGTCCTTGATGGGCGACCGGGTGCGGTTCTTTGGTGGCGATCGCGGTGGTGGCCGCGACTCGACTTGGTTGGTCATTTCACTCGGGAGAGATATCGAGTCGTGCACGGGCCACGTGAGCCCCCCCTTTTGGGTCACGAGGAAGTGGCGTTTCTGCTCGTCGGTCGCCGTCGCCGCCTGGAAGAGCCGCGTTTGCTGCGTCTTCCACGCGTGCAGCTGCATGTACTGCTCTAGCATTGTCGTGCGCTCTACAAAAAGCATGAGGACCTTCGCCGCGTCGAGTGCTGCGCGTACGGAGCGGCACCATGGCCGCGTGCTGCTTGTCGGAGAGCCACGCCGACTCGCAGCGCGTCTGCTTGATGTGGCACGCGATCACGATGCTGGCTTGCGCGAGGTGCACGGCCGAGTAGTCGATGCACATGGTCGTCCAGAATAGCTCGCGCAAGATGACTTTGGAGACGTCGCCAACCTCGCTGCTACCTACTCGGAGCGTCAGGCATGCTCGTGTTGGCGAGAGCGTACAGGACGGCGGCAGCTTGCTGACGAGCTGGTACAAGTGGCAGTACGGGAGGTCGATCGTGAGGTCGTACGAGACGCCGCGTAGCACTTGGAGCTCGTAGTGCAACAGGTGCATGCGCTCGAGCTCTTCCTTCTCTTCGTCGCCGTACTGAAGCGGTGTCTACTTGGAGGTTGGTCGCCATACCATCACGGCGATAACTCTACCTCGAGGATGTAATGCATGACGTGGACCATCCGAAGCAGCCGCATGCGCTGGCTCGAGGCTTTGGCCGCGAGGAAGAGGCAGGCGGCGGCAATCTTGTAGCGCTCCCGGGCGTAAAACCCCTTGTCGAAGAGCGTGTGGAAGTAGTGCATGGCCGTGACAACGATGTGGGGTGGAAGGCCCAGCGCGTGGCTGAGCGCGTCGATGAAGGCGACGCCCGTGAAGCGCCAGTGACGCTTCTTGTCGCTGAGAGATGCGTACTGCACTTCCATGAGTGACGGCAGGTTGAGCCGATGCACTGACATCTGCAGGTTCATGCCGTCCCGATCGAACGGGTCCATGGCGCCGGGCAAGAGCATCTTCTGGGGCGGCTTCCGCGGCCGCGCCTCGCCCGTGATGAAGCGTCGCCAGTCGCGGAGCTTGGCGCGGAATATCCCGAGCTCTTCCCAGCGGCCGAGCGTCTTGAAGAGCTTCTTCTTGTTCTCTTCGACTTTGCGCGACTCGTCCATGTCTCGGATGCACGTGAGGAAGATGTGCTCGACCGTGCCGGTCCACGCGTGCTGGCGCGCCTTGCGCTCGGCCGGCGGCGTCGGCGTCTTGAGGAACTCGTGGATCACGTAGAAGAGCATGAGCTTGTTGTTGAACGTCCGCGCGCGGTCGCCGCTGATCCACGTGCGCAGCTTGATCTGGATGTACACGGTCCACGGCTCCAGCGCGTGGGCCGCGATCCAGGCCGCCGTCAGTGCCACGACGTTGCGGTTCGGGTGCTTCTCGATGAGCTGCATGAGGAGCACGTCCAGCTCCGCCAGCGGCGACGCCACTAGCGTCTCGCCCTCCATCGCCCCGTCGTCGTGAGGGCCGACCAATGATTTTCGGGCGTCCATGCGTCCTCGTTTCGGCACTTTCCGATTTTCACGCTCTATTTCGGATCGCCGACCCAATTTCAACCAACGTCGCCAACTCGTCAACCCCAAGCAGTCCGTCCTTCTTGCTGCTGATGCGCGCAGACGAGCGCAGCGACGATCCTCCCACATCGCCACCGCCTCCCTAACCGCGCTATTTGCCAGGCGAGTCGGTTGCCCTTTTCTGCTTTCGACTAACATGTAAATTGACAAAATTCCCTAGTTTCGACCACCATCAACCGACAAATATCGTTTGAAGGTCGTCGCTAGGACCATATTTCCCTGTGATTTATCGTCCTGAGAGCATTGGATCATCGGTGCAAGCGTTCTGGAGCATGGAGCGAGCTTCAACTGGTACAAACTGCAGAGCGACTAGCTAACGTACATTCGAACGATTGTACGAGATGTACTGGCGTACGTATTCAATACAAATTAGTGATGATTCGGATGTACGAGTACATGTCAATGTAGGATGTACGAAGATAGTGCTAGTCGTTTGGCACACTACGGTCGGCCGGTTTAGTCGATTGCATTTCTCGTGGATGCTGGGGACGATGGACGATGGGCTGTACGTTCCGCTGAAGAAGCGTCGCCAAGAAGAAGAAGCGCGACGACTGCAGCGGCGCAAGCTGGTCCATGAGAAGCTTCGCCAAGTGGATGGCGAAGAGAGCGACGAGGCACCCGAGGCGAGCGACGAAGCGCCGGGTCCGCAGCCCGACGAGGTGCTCGAGGCCGCGCCCGCGCGCTCGACCATGAGCTTGATCGATCAGTCGTTCGAGATGAAGAAACGACGCGAGGAAGCTGGTGTCGACGAAGACATTCGCGTGCAGACAACGTCCGAGGTCCAGCTTTTGCACGAAGCGTCGCAGGTGCAGAAGGCGGCGCTCGTCTCGGCGGCCGAGCGCGCCGAGGGCATCCGATACACCGAGTCGATGACGACGACGTGGACGCCGCCTCGCCACATTGCGCGCATGACCGAGGACGACTGCGAGAACGTCCGGAAGAAGTGGCACATCCTCGTCGACGGCGACGACATCCCGCCGCCGATCAAGTCGTTCGCCGACATGCGCTTTCCGCCCGCGATCTTAGCCGCGCTCAAGGCCAAGAACATTGTGCGGCCGACGCCGATCCAGGTGCAGGCAATCCCATGTATCCTCTCGGGTCGAGACATCATTGGCATTGCGTTCACCGGCAGCGGCAAGACGATGACGTTCACGCTGCCGCTGGTGCTGCGCGCGCTCGAGCAGGAGGTCAAGATGCCCATCGTGGCCCGCGAAGGGCCATTCGGCGTCATCCTCGGGCCGTCGCGCGAGCTCATGCGGCAAACATTTGAGATCGTCCAGCACTTCACCTCGGCGCTCTTCAAGGGCGGGTACGCCTCCCCTCGACGACAAGCGCGTCTGAGCCTCCTCGTGTAGGTTCCCAGAGCTCCGGAGCATTCTCTGCATCGGCGGCCAAGACAAGCGCGAGCAGCTCGACCTGATCTTCAAGGCTGGGGTTCACATCGTCGTGGCCACGCCCGGCCGCCTCAAGGACTTCCTCAACTCAAAAAAGATGACTTTGGACTTGTGCGAGTACATCTGCCTCGACGAAGGCGACCGGATGCTGGACCTCGGCTTTGACGAGGAGGTCGCGGCGATCTTCAACCACTTCAAGTCCCAGCGCCAGACGCTGCTCTTCTCGGCGACCATGCCGCAGAAATTCCAGGATTTCGCCAAACAAGTGTACGCCCGATCGAATCTCAATCGGAATCTCAATCTTGAATTAGGCTCGTGCGCCCGATCCTCGTCAACGTCGGTCGCGCCGGCGCCGCCAACTTGGACGTCCTCCAGGAGGTCGAGTACGTCAAGCAAGAGGCCAAGATCGTGTACCTCCTCGAGTGTCTGCAGAAGACGGCGCCGCCCGTGCTCATTTTCTGCGAGCGCAAGGGCGACGTCGACGACATCCACGAGTACCTCCTGCTCAAGGGCGTCGCGGCCGTCTCGATCCACGGCGGGAAGGACCAGGTCGAGCGCAACGCAGCGATCGACGCGTTCAAGGTCGGCGCCAAAGACGTGCTCGTGGCCACCGACATTGCCGCCAAGGGCCTCGACTTCCCCGACATCCAGCACGTCATCAACTTCGACATGCCCACCGAGATTGAAAACTACGTCCATCGCATCGGCCGCACGGGTCGCTGCGGCAAGACGGGCGTCGCGACCACCTTTATCAACAAGAACGTGCCCGAGAGCGCGCTCCTCGACCTCAAGCACCTCCTCGTCGAGGCCAAGCAGCGCGTGCCACCCGTGCTGAGCGCACTCGAGGACCCGATGGAGACGTCGCAGGCCAACGCAACAGGCTCCAAGGGCTGCGCTTTCTGCGGCGGCCTCGGCCATCGCATCACCGACTGCCCCAAGCTCGACGCCAATGCGCGCAAGATCAACGCGGGTCGGCGCGACTACCTCGGCGGCCAGAGCGCAGGCTACGGCGGCGATAACATGGGCTAATCACCAACCTTATATGCTGAGTTGAGTCTTAGACGAGCACCTTGCCGAGCACGCGACGGCAGAGGCACCACCAGCCACCGGCCGAGACGACGCCGGCGGGGAAGAAGGGCATCGCGAGGAGGCGCTCGAGGGGCATGAGGTACCCGGACGGGAAGAGAACCAGGGGCGCGTTCCAGTACAAGGCGACGATTAGCACGAGGCAAGCCGGCTGCACGTACTTGACGAGCGGCGAGACCGTGAACTGCGCCATGCGCTCCATCGCGAGCGTCTGCTCCTGCTTCTTGATCGTGTTCATTTGGCGCGTGATCTTGGAGTGCTCGACAAACATGTCGACCGAGTTGAGCTTCTTGGCTTGGAGCGAGAGGAGCGCATGCTCCTTCTGAAGGCGGAGCTCGTCGGCGCCGGGGCGCTCACCGCGGTGCGTGTAGTAGTACATGCTGGCCTCGACGAGGACGCAGAGAAGCGTGAGGATGAGGAGGCTCGGCGCGTCGAGCTCTTCCACGAGTCGGAGGCCCATCGATCGACACGAAGCAAACGAAAATGAAATTCGGACCGAGTCCTAGTTGACGATTTTGAAACAAGGCTTTCGGACGTTGATGACGTTAAACAGGTTAAACAGGTTGAATACCGACTCCAAGCCTCATGCGAAGATCTCCGAAATTGAGTCGGCCGACAATTATGCTCGCTTCGATTTCTCAACGAAGACTGCGGAGGTACAGATTGCTGGTGAAAGGAGCTGAACATCCCGAGTCGGAGGCTGAATAGCATGCTCGACAAACTACTTCCTTCCCAGCGTGTCAAGGCGGCTGAGTGCTCGGTCTATGAGCTTGTGGACCAGAAATATGCAAGCCTCGCTCGCTGTATCGCCCAAGAAGTACTATTAGTACAGTTTATGTACAATGATGAAAGACGATCACCGAAATGTATCAAGTTGACACAAAATCAGCTCGGTGCGGCTGGTGTGGTGATTCGGATGCACTGGAACTCACCATGAACGAGAGAGCTGCAGCGATTGTCGACGAGTCCAAACAGCTCATAGTTCTTAGGTGGGCCCGGGCTCGAAGAATGCAGTTTGGATCTGAAACAGCGCCGTGACAACGCGATCTTCGGCGGTCGAGTCGGGTGGGAACTCGAGCACAAACGCGCGGCTCCACTCGCCGCCCACGAGATGCAAGTGCGACACCGTGTTTCCTCCTGCGGCGAGGATGTCGTAGATGGCGTCCCGCTTCCCGGGGGTGCCGCCGCAGCAATTGTTGACGCGGCCGCAGCAGCAGAGGTTCGTGCGCACCGTGTACCGCGTCGCAATGGCGTCACCGTCGCACCGGTCAATGTCCGTGTACGTGGTGCACAAGCAACACAAGACGTAGCACTTGGCGCCGTACGGAGAGAAATACTCGCGCGCGCAACCGATGCGCACGAGCTCCGAGCCGCGGACAGCATCGACGTCCATTCGCATCGGGCAGCCGTAGAACCCGCTCATTTGGAACGGCCGCCGGGCGACAAACACATCGTTCGAGGTGCCGTCGAGAACGAAGTGGAGCGTGAGCGGCCAAAGCGTGTGGCACCCAAAGAGCGCAAGGAGTATATGCAGACCGAGCGACGACTCTTCGCGCAGGAGCAGAAACTTGTCGAGCTTGTCAATCTCGGCACTAGTTGGCGTCCAGCCGGCGTCCGAGACGTCGCTGCGCACAAGCTTGTCCTCGGGGAGGCGACTCACGCGGTACGTGACCTGCGGCGCGTACGGTAGCGGTTGTTGGTCTTCGTTCTCAAAGCGCTGGTGCACGACAACACCTCGGCTCGTCGCCAACGACACATCAATGGGCTGCAGCGGTACCTCTTCCATGTTGCACGGGAAAGGTGGAGCTCGGGTAAATTCAACTACTCGTTTGTTCGTTTTAACAAGTCTCTAAATTTAACTAATTGGCCGCGGCGCAGTCTTCACGAAGACCGTCACAGTGGTCACGGTCGATGATCGCTCATTCTTGTGCACCAGTGACTCTCGATCACACAACACATTTTGATGACACCTGATGTCGAATAAGCCGAAACACTACCGCGGTTTCCGTGCCGACCCAACAGATTGGGAGAGAACATGTTTAGAGAGCAGAGTTCTTGAAGAGATCTGCGAATATTGGGACCTCGTTAAAAAATTTCAGCGCCGGTTGGCTCCTCAGACGTGCACGGCTTGACCGTGCCGGCGAGGTTGGTTGGGTGTGGGGCGAACAGTCGAGGCCGCATCCATGTCAACAGCTCTGTCACTGATAGGGATCGATCGATCATGAACGCGCTCGATTGTTCCAGTCGCTGCGATACGCTGTTGTTCCTGCGAAGAGCTTAATGATTCCCGCCTTGTGCAGGTCGCGCTAGGTCAGAGCAGAAAAGGCGTCCACGAACTGATTGTATAAGACTGGAAATCGACATTGAAGACCAGGACGACATCGGCAGTTCCAAGCTCTGCCAACACAACCTCGAGACCGTCGCTCGCTTGCAACACGTGTAATGGCGCGCGTAGGCCTGGACAGGGCGCGGTGCTTGTAGACTTATCGCAGGAGTGAGAAGGAACTTCCAGGCAAATATTCTCCACAAAATGACTGTCGGGGCTCAGTCTTACCCATGAGCAATCACGAATCCCGTGTTCGGTCGCACACCGTATTGGGATAAACACAGTCACCCTTTGGGCTATATCAGATTTACTGGTTATATCAATATCCCATTGTTTTGAAGCTACGTAAAACCCATTTTAAAAGTGTAAATCCCACAATGTCCCAAAAACCCATTGAAGGAAACCCGCCGAACACGCAGCGTGATAACCAACGCGTGATCACACATGTGCTGCCACATGGCTGCTGATTGCTCCTCCAAATGAACGGCTGCGGCGTCGTCCGTCTCTGCGCTTCGTTACACGAGCATTCACGTCATAACTCCTCCGAGTACTTTGCTCTAAGAACTAATAACTCCAGCTTGGCGCGGGCCTTGGGCACGCCAACGACGTCACAGCGGCAGCAGCGTCGACCCACTCTGTGGCAGTGTGTGATGATAATGTTACCCACCCACAATAACTCATCAAATTGCTAACCCCTCGCCATCTGGGTTTGGATTATGGGCGTCAAACGTCTTCCGAAAGCATTGGCATTCGCCTAAATAGTACATTTCTACCCAAGCCAACCAATCACTGAACGTTAAAGGCTGGTACGCGTACTTTGTATGGGAATCAGAGCTCGCGTAATGAAACGCTCGTCATCCATACAAAGCGCGAGATGTTTCAAGGCCTCGGACCGAGCTGAGCTCGGAAACACGGCGCCGATCGTGATAACGCAGAGGGCATTTCAGAATCTGCCGTCAATGACGCACCCGTCCACGCCGACGACGACTGCGCTCTCGGCGCAGGAGAAGAAGATCCGCCGGCGCGTCCAGTGCAAGATGAACATGCGCTGCTACCGCGAGCGGCGCAAGCGCAATGTAACCAGCCTCGAAGACACCAATGCGACTCTCAACGCGCAGATCGACGCCCTCGCCGCGCAAAAGCGGGCGCTGGAGGTGCACCGGCCTCTCTCGTTCTACGCCGAACACTCGGCGCCCATGGCGCTGACGATGCAGTACAAGAATATGATGTCGCAGGGCGGCTTTGGCCCCACGCAGGAGGCCTTCTTCCGGTCGACCTTCTCGCCCGACTTTATGGCCCACGGCCGGACGCTCGACAACTTTATCAGCATGTGGTACCGCGTCGGCCAGTTCTTTGCGCAGCCAAACCCGCTGCTCGCCATGGCGCCGATCCGCGCCAACATCGTCCGCTTCGAGATCTCGCTGCACGTTGAGATCACGCGGCCACTGCTCGAGGCGTGCTTCGGCTACATCCTCGAGCACGAAGACAAAGCCACGATCGATGTACTCGCAGGCGGCGGCTACGCAATGGACACGATCATGGAGCGCATCTTCTACTTTGACCAGCTCGACGACGGTCGCTACGTGATCACTGGCTCGTCCTGCGGCGATAACCGCGCCGCGGTCATGGCGTCGCTCGTCGCCCATGCGCGGGAAACAGCGCGCGCTAAAGGACCGGGCGTGCTCTCGATAGCCAATTTGCTGCATGTTAGTTAGTTGCAGTAATCTATTGAGTTTGTTGATGTACGAAAGCCTTGCGTGAACATCCCTTGACGTTTACGCACCTTCGACTGGCTACTTGGACGTCGCTTCGCCGCAGAGTTGTCGCGATTGCGTGGCTATGGCAGATCGTGTTAGCACGACAGGCCCGCGCGTGTCACGTAGTGTAGTGTGCTCGCCCTTGGCCACTCAGCGGCCTCCGAGTGCCGTCGTCATCACTATGATCTGGTTCACTCAAAGACACGCTAACGAGCCGTTTCGACGTTGATCGAGAGCAGCTGCTTTTACCGAACCGCAACGCCGGTGCGTCTAATGGTACGTGTCCGCAATCTCAGCCGCGTCACCGACCCAAGGGGCCAAGGAGCCACGTCGACGGCCACTGGATGGCACGTTCTACGTCGAGTCCAATTCAACGTTGTCCTCAGCTTGGTTACACGAGTTAAGTTGCATATCAGTTCGAGTCATCTTAGTTCTACTAGTCTTAGGCTAGGACTAATAGATCTAAGATAAAGAAGACGATGCTAGGACTCCAGATCTTTCGCTGACGTGCCATTTTGGCGCCATGCCCATTCGAGTGGGTTGCGATCCTTTGGTCCAGCCTTCGACGACATGATTGGCTGACTCCTATTTTATTTAAACCAATCACTGCGTGCCCCATAGATTCACAAAGATCCGGATACACGCCCATGTGACTAACGACAATAAGAACGTACACCATTTACCGACAAACTATCCAGCAGGCACGAGCCCTGTCGGGTTGCTTTGGGCCGGGCTGTTAGCAATGTACCTGAAGGCTATACATATAGTGTAGCAAGAGAAACTGAGCTACAAAAAGCCATCTACACGCGCTGTCGCTCGAGCGTTTCCCGCGGATACCTGCAATGCGCTGGCACCTAAGAGTAACACTATTTAGAACTGATATGGTGCCGCGTGCACACACTATGATTGGCCAAAATGGTGCGATTATCCGCCTTTGAGCGCCTTACGTCGATGCCATTGGCTGAAATGATTGGGGCTAATTTTACCCATGCCAAGTGGCATTCAGCCGACGTCGCTACATGCTGCCGATCCTCGGGTTCGGGTCATCGCAGAAACGGAAGCCCAGCTACGACGCCGAAGCCGCTTGGAAGACGACGCCTGTCCCCGCCTCTATGCACTGGTACGACCGCACGACTGTGCGCTACGCGCTCCTCGCGATGCTCGGCCTTGCGCTCTTCCTCTCGGTGGCCACGACCGTGCCATCGGCAATCGCAGCCTCGTCGTCGCACTTTCGCCGGCCTAGCTACACGCCGTCGCCGCCGCTGATCGACTACAAGCATCTCCCGACGTCGTTCGAGTTTGGCATGGTCGCGGACTTGGACAAGCAGAGCCGTGTCAAGGGCGACGCCAAGCCGCGCTTTGAGTCCATCTTCCAGCGGGCGATCCTCAAGCGCCACGTGGACGGCAGCGAGGGAAGTCTCTCCACGGGCGAGCTCGCGGCCTCGTACTCGGTGATGTTCCGCGACAGCGAGACCTTCTCGACGACGTTGAACGAGGCCGGGCGCGGCTTTGAGCTGAGCGAGCTCGCGTGGTTCCAAGGCCGCTTGCACTCGTTTGACGACCGGACTGGCATCATCTTTCGGCTGGAGCACTTTGGCTTGAACGACCCGGCGCCGATGGCGGCTGTCCCGACGCACATCATCATGGAGGGCAACGGCGCAACGGACAAGGGCCAGAAGCACGAGTGGGCGACCGTCAAGAACGGCGAGCTCTATGTTGGCAGTATCGGAAAAGAGTTTACGTCTGACGGCGAAATCGTGCACGAGAACAACATGTGGGTCGCGATCGTCGGCCTCAACGGCGCTGTGCGTCATGAAGACTGGTCCCACCGCTTCGCCAAGGTCCGCGCCAAGCTGGGCTGTGCATACCCCGGGTACAACGTCGTCGTCTCATATGCATGCCATGACGCCTATGGACGTAGGTATGTGATCCACGAAGCCATCGAGTGGAGCCCGGTGCACGGCAAGTGGTTTCTCTTGCCCCGGCGCGTCTCGAGCGAGCCGTATGACGACGTGGCCGACGAGAAGCGCGGCGCCAACGTCATGGTGATCGCGTCCGAGGACTTTGAGGAGCTCAGCGTTGTGTACATTGGCGATGGCGTCGTCGCGCGCGAGCGGGGGTTCTCGAGCTTCAAGTTCGTGCCGGGCACGAAGGACTCTGTGATCATCGCGCTCAAGAGCATGGAGAATGAGGCGCTGCAGCTCCAAGGCGCGTACGTGACGGTCTTTGACGTGCAAGGCAACGTGCTCATGCAAGAGACGCCGCTGCCGGGCCAGTCCAAGTTTGAAGGCCTCGCGTTCCTCTACGACTACTAACTAGATAACTTAGAGATAGACGCGTGGCTACATATTATGGATGGGATTCATACAGCGATGGAGCTAGCATGCAAGAGCTACGCGTTGGGCTCGAGGAAAACGGCGTCGGCAGCCCGGCGCTCGTGCTCGTGCGCGGCGGCCTTGGCGGCGAGGAAGTTGTGCCAGCGCGCGCGGCCGCCAAAGACGACGTACCAGCGGTAAAAGCTGGCAGCGCATAGAAAGAGACCGAGCGTCAGGAGAATGCCCAGCACGAGCCCTGCGACGCCGGCGTCGTAGAGGAAGACGAGGGCGATGACGAAGCCGGGCAGGAGCACGTAGGTGGCGCCGATGAAGACGATCGCCGCCGTCGGCCACTGCGCGCTGTAGGCGCCAATAGCCTCGGCGCAGCCCAGCACCGGGCGGCGCGTGCGCGGAACGACGTAGAAGAGGAGGACGCCCGCCACGTTGAAGAGGATGTTGACGAGCGCGACGTTGCCGGCCTCCTTCTTGCCCGTGACGGCGGCAGCGAGGAGGCCCGAGATGGTCGATCCGAGGTTGGCGCCGAGCACGAGCGGGTACACTTGGCTCAGCGAAATGACGTTGAGACCGGCGAGCGGCGTCAGCGTCGACGTCATCGCCGTCGACGAGTGCAGGAAGAACGTCAAGATGATGCCAATCACAATGTTGCCATAGGCGTTCCAGCCAAGGACGCGGCGGATCACGGCGGCCGTCGCGTTGCGGAAGAGGTGCGTCATCGCAAACACCATCCCGACGAGCGCGAGCACGAGCACGATGAGCCCGAGCACGAGCGTGAGTGCGCCGGCACTGGTGTTGGAGACATCGTGCATGGCGCCGCCGAGGACAAAGCGGGCGACGCGGCAGTCGTCGCTGTCTCTCGCCGCGACGTCTTGCAGCAGCGTGTGGTTGACGCTGGCCCAGACGTTGGCCATCGGGTCCACGAGCGCATCGGCGGGCGACGCAAGTGCGATCTGCCCGGATTTGCCCGTGATGGCGACCGAGAGCAGCTCGAGCGGATGGAAAGCGACTTCGAGCGGGAAGAGGACGACGATGGACCAAAAGTTGTACATGTCGTGGACGGTGGCCGCGGCGATCGCGCGCTGGAACTGCGACCGGTCGTGGACCTGGGCAAAGGCTACGAGGATGCACGTGACGCACGTCCCGAGGTTGGCGCCCATGATGATCGGGATCGACTTGCGGAGGCTGAGGATGTTGGCGCCGACGGACGCCACGGTGATGCAGACAACGGCGCTCGACGAGTGGAGGAGCGCGGCGGCGACGACGCCGATCATCAAGCCGACGAGCGAGTGGTTGGAGAACTCAAAGACGGCCGTGGCCCTGCACGCAACGAGAAGCATGAAGCCGTCCGAGAGCCATCGCACCGAGACCATAAAGAGCCACAGCGAAAAGAGGAAGAGGAGGACATAGCCGGCGGTCGCGGCGACAGACCGGCGGCGCGCGGGCAAGAGCACGAACGGGTCGGATGGCGGGTCGTCCGGCGCCGAGAGTTCGGAGCGGCGCTCGATTGGCGAGCACCACGGGTCGTAGCGCGACGATTCTTCGTAGAGCTTGACGGTCATCCCGGCAAAAGCGCAAGTGAAACACCCAGCGTTTGAAAAATAGAAGCCGAAACCACTGGAAAGGCAGCGGGTCGGTGCAGTGCAAGTGTTACAGCACAGCAGGAAGAGAAGGCGTCACGTGCTCCGCGACGTCCTTGGTGTATGTATATATAAAAGTGTTGTGGCTACTGGCAGCACTCACTGCGGGCTAGTTCCTACTAGAATCTGACTAGAATCTGGTCACAGTTGTGGCGACGACCAAAGTACTAGCAAGACCTAGATCTGCTCGCCACCAGACAGACAGGATTAGGAGCCGCGTCGCTCGGGGTTCAGGATTGTCGGGTCGTATATGCATATATGGAAACTACGATCTTATAAACTCTAGAAGCCTACGAACTCTATGACGACCAAAGCATTAAGCGCCTCGACGCGACGTCGTGCCACGTGCAAAGTGGCATGTTGAAGTTGGTCGGTTGCCGCACCATATCCAAAATTCGGGGAAAAGCGCACCCAGACCTGTATTTTTCTACACTTTCGGCGCCTGTTCAAGATCGAATTGCTGCGAGATGATGGAGAACGCAGGGCCGGGCATGGACGAGTCGCTCAAGGTGGCGGCGGGCGGGACGTCGACCGTCGTCATGTTCGATGCGAGCAAGAAGGAGGAGTTCTACCCGACGTCGGGCTACAAGAAACTAGCGCGGAAGCTCAAGACGAGCTGCAAGGTCGAGGTCAACAAGGACGACTTGTCGCTCGACCGGCTCAAGCAGGCGCACCTCCTCGTGTTCGCAGGCGTCCGCGAGCGCTTTAGCTCGTCCGAGTTCCAGGCGCTCAAGGACTACCTGCGCGAAGGCGGCAGCATCCTCTTCCTCGTCGGCGAGGGCGGCGATACGCGCCACGACACGAATCTCAACTCGTGGCTCAAAGAGTTTGGCATCACGATCAACGCCGACGCCGTCATCCGCACCGTCTATCACAAGTACCACCACCCGAAGGAAGTGCTCGTGACGAGCGGCGTCGTCAACCGCGAGATCGCGCGCATGGTACGCATCCTGTCTCCTTGTGGCTTCCTGCAGAATCGGCTAGACCAATGTGCTTTCCGGCCGCGGCAAAGACATCTTTGCGCGGGACCCGGCCGCCGACAAGGCGCATGGACTCGAGAAGGACCAGCGCGGCCTCGACTTTGTGTTCCCGTACGGCGCGACGCTCAACGTCAAGAAGCCGTCGGCGCCGATCCTGAGCTCGGGCTTCATCTCGTTCCCGATGAACCGCCCGGTCGCCGCCGTCTACTCGGCCGACGGCGTGAGCGCGCCACCGAAAAAATGCGGCCGCCTCGCGGTCCTCGGGTCCGCGCACGTCTTCTCCGACGACTGGCTCGACAAGGAAGAGAACACGAAGCTCCAGGACATTCTCTTCCGGTGGCTGCTCAAGGACAAGGAGATCTTATTCGACGCCTTTGACGCGGGCGACCCGGACCTGAGCGACTACTTTCGGCTGCCGGACACGCAAGCGCTCAGCGAGCGCCTCCGCTCGTGCATGCAGGTGCGTCGTCTTTTAAATAAGAATGATTCTTAGGTAAGCGCGTAGGAAGGCGAAGAGCTCCCAAAGGACTTTACCAAGCTCTTTGATAACGCGCTCTTTACATTTGACACGTCGCTCATCCCGGAGGCCGTCGCGCTCTTCAAGGAGCTCGGGGTCAAGCACGAGCCGTTGACGCTGATCCCGCCGCAGTTCGAGTGCCCGCTCCCGCCACTCAAGCCCGCGGTCTTTCCGCCGATTCTGCGAGAGCCGCCGCCGCCAGCGCTCGATCAATTTGACTTGGACGAACACTTTGCGTCCGAGTCGCTGCGGCTCGCACAGCTCACCAACAAGTGTTCGGACGACGACCTCGAGTACTACGTCAAGGAGTCGGCGGTCATCCTCGGCATTCTGCCAAAGCTCGACCCCGAGCGCTCGGACGCCAAGCATGTGCTCGACTACCTCTTCCAGAAGATCGTCAACTTCAAGAAGCTCAACCAGGACGCGATGCTGCCGGACGCGAGCAGCGAGAACCTCCACGTCCTTCAGCACACTGCGTCGTTCGCCGACGAGAAGGAGCTCGACTTGAACGACTACAGAGAGGCCAAAGACATGGAGGAAAAGGGCCGGAAGTAGGTGGTGTTACGTAGTCGTGATGACGTTTAGCGTCACGTGATATATACCAGAGATATGTGCATCAACGTCCGTCGTACTACGAAGAGGAACGAGCCATCGAGTACCAAGGCCTTGTTACTAGGCACGGTAGTGGTCTCGACCGCGACCAGGCCGAGTGACCCGCGCCATCACGGGCGTGGGCTGTCGGTCGCGACGCTGTCTGTCCGAGATCAGATCAAAGAAGCGTCGATTACACGAGTTGACCCAGTCCCACGGCGCCGCCTGTCTCGTCATCTCTCAACACTGTCTCATTGCGTCGCATCTCATGCAGAGATTGAGATGATGTGGAGAAATCAATGGTAAACAGAGACACATTGGAGAGGTCAAATGGCTACCTGGCCAGCCGGTTTGCAGCTCAGCCGTGCTGGCTTCACTTAGCAACCGCGATCGCATGAAGCAGGCTCGGGCAGCGCCCACCGTGATCGCGACGGACCGCGCGTCGTACCTCTCGTCCGGCTCGGACGCGCCGGGCCACATCTTCATCGACCTCCGCAGCCCGCAGACCGACGGGCGGTCCAGTGACGGCGCGCTCCGGGACGGCCCGGCCCCCATCTACACGAGCCCCGAGGTCGTCGGCGTCCTCGCGCAGTACGCGGCGATCGGGCTGCTCTACGGCGCGATCCCGAACCTTCTCTTCCCGCTCTTCACCGGCTACTTTCACATGTCGGGCAGCCAGTACAACTCGGGCAAGGCGCTCATCGGCATTGGCTGGTCGCTCAAGGTGTTTGTGGGCATGCTCTCGGACTGCGTGCCGATCTTTGGCCGCCGCCGCAAGTTCTGGATGATCCTCGGCTGGCTCGCCTGCCTCGGCTGCATGGTCGTGCTCGCCACCATAGACATGGGCTTGCCCTACTATCCGACCGCCGACCTCGCAGCGCGCAAGAACCTCACGCTGCCCGAGAAGGCGATGCTCAACGCGGACGCACCGGAGAAAGGCGGCGTCGTCGGCCTCCTTCTCGGCCTCGCGACGCTCGCCTACATCTTTGCCGACGTCCCAGCCGACGCGCTCGTCGTCGAGATTGCGCAGCGCGAACCCATCGACGTCCGCGGCCGCATGCAGACGCTCGTGTACGCGACGCGGACGGTCTTCTCGTCCTTCTCGGTCGCCATCATTGCGATCGGGCTCAACTCGTTCAAATTCTCTGGCTCGTTCGACTGGGACATGGGCATCCACACGATCTTCATCCTCCTCGGTATCGTCTGCGCCAGCATGGTGCCCGTCACACTCCTCTTCATCCACGACCAGTACCACCCGGGCTTCCACTTTGGCGAGTATTTGCACCGCTTCTGGCACGTGATCCAGAAGCGCGCGACGTGGCAGGTCATGATCTTCAACTTCCTCTTCAACTTTCTCAGCTCGGGCATCACGTCGACGGCCGCGCCGTACGTCATGAAGCACTGGGCCAAGGCCGACAACCTCAACTACCAAGTGCTCAACCTCGCGTCTGGCTTCCTCTTCGCGATGGGTCTCAGCGCCCTCGGCAAGTGGGGCATGCTCTGGAACTGGCGCTACGTGCTCGTGCTCACGACCATCAGCGGCAACATGATCGACGCGGTCGTGCAGTTTACGACCATCTACGATGTGATTCGCGACCAGTGGTGGTACCTCGGCGTCCCGTTAGCTGAGAACCTGCCGTTCTCGATGCAGTTCATCGTGACCACCTTCATCATTGTCGAGCTCGCCGAAGAAGGCAGCGAAGGCATCATGTACGGGCTCATGACGACCGTCTCCAACATGCCGTCGGTGCTCGGCCCGGTGGTGGCCAACGCCATCTTCTCCAAGTTTGACGTGAGCGAAGACGACATCAAGGCGGACTCGAGACATGTCCGCGACCAAGTCGCGTACACGTACGTCATTTACTATGGCACAACGCTTCTCGCGTGTCTCTGCGTCGGGCTCCTCCCGAACCAGAAGATCGACCTCCAGCACATGCTCCGGTACGGCGGCAAGTCGGCGACCATGGGCGGCCTCGCGCTCGGCTTTTGCTTCCTCGTGCTCGCGTACTCGGTCAGCGTGAGCATCCTCGGGATGTTCGCGTCCACGTCCTGTCTGCGCATCGCGGGCGGCGACGGCTGCAACGCCGTGTAGCTCCAGTACCCTTCGTTAACTTAGCGCGTCGTAGTATGATGACGACTAGCACTGCTACTGTTGCTCTGCTGCTTGGGCTTTTGCCGTTGACTGCTCGGAGGCTGGGACGTGCTCGGTTTGTACTTGGTCGTCGTCGGGTAGTGCTTCATGAGGTTCCGGAACGGCACGGGCAGGCGCTCCGTCAGACCGGCGTAGAGACCAATGAGCGCGGCGCTCACGCAGTCCAGGTCGGCTTGCGGCAAGCCGAGGACGGTCCACCAACGCTCGCCGCTGTCGGGAGTCGTCGTGTCCCACGGGATTCTAGCTCGAGGTCAGGTGCCCACCGCAGGCAGTGTCGTGATGTCATACTCGTGGAAGACGTAGGAGAGGTAGACGCTGCCGGCCGCGATCTCATCCATCGTAAACTGGACGCCGAGGATGCCTACGCGCATTGTCAGTTGGTACAGAGGTCGAGGCGTCGGAGTACCGCGGATGGCGTCGGTGGCAAAGAGCCAAGCCAATTCGCGGACGTCGTCAAGGGGCATGGGCAGCACGGCCTGGACGTTTTCGAGCTTGAGGAGCACGAGGTGGTACGGGTTGGAAACGATGAGGTTGTACGAAAGCGTGTTGAGCAGAATGACCTCGTACTGGCGCAGCTTGGCTTTGACGTGCTCGATCTCGGCGGCGTGTGGCATCTGCGACTTGTCCCGGCAGTCGTCCAGCAAAATCACCGTGCGCTCAGTAAAGTCCGTGAGCTTCATCGCGCACTCGGTGGCTTTTGCCGCCACGTACACGCAGCTGGCGCCGACGAGGAACCGGTCGTGGTCCTGGAAGGCGTGCACGCAGAAGAAGCGGTTCATGTACACGAGGCCCGTGGTCGCTGTCGCCCGGGGCATGTGCATCTTGGCCGTGAGGTCAAACACGAACTGCGCCGTGGCCTCGCGTAGCTTCTTCTCGAGCGGCCAGGCGTAGCCCTGCTGCGTCGACGGCGTCACGGGCGTCGTCGCACCATCGAAGAGCCACTCGATCTCGGCGGCCATCGGTCGGTCGCTCGAAATTCCTCTTGGGGCAATCCGGATAGCTTTACGCAAAGTCCAGGGCGGCATGCCGAATTTAGTCGTCCATGCTGCACAGTACCACACGGATCAAGTTCAGTGCGCTGTTAAATCAAGCTAGCATAAAGCCGACAAATGCTACAGTGAAGGCCTCTCCAGGCTCGCAACACTACACATCCGTCTTGTTTGATGAGCTCTTCCACTTGCACGGTCGGCGGCAACGAGCCAACTGCGCTGCACGCTGGTGGTTGGCTGCAGGTTCTAGAAATCGGCAGGAATGCCGAAAATAAAATAGGCAGTTGGCGAAGAGCACTGTTAGGACGCTGGCCATGGCAACAAACGCAAGTAACATCGACAGAGTCCAGCATCGAGATCGTCAGTACGCTTGGAGCGTGGTGGTGCTGGCGCTCTGACGCTCTTTATCTTGCCATCTCTTCAATTCGGCATGTGCCAAATTTGGTTGTGTTACACGCCACCGAAATAGTGTACGTGCCACGTAGCGGAGGTGGCAGATTAGGATCATCATCTTGAGCAGCAGCATGCAGTGGTTCGTGCCCTACATCTACGTGCCCAACATGGACATGGGCATCGTCGAGATCGTGACGCCGATCGGCAACGTCACGGTTCCGCTCTTCCTCAGCCAGTTCTACGGCCTCCTCGTCGCGC
This sequence comes from Saprolegnia diclina VS20, assembly GCF_000281045.1. Classification (NCBI taxonomy): domain Eukaryota; phylum Oomycota; class Saprolegniomycetes; order Saprolegniales; family Saprolegniaceae; genus Saprolegnia; species Saprolegnia diclina. The sequence goes on from NW_008246192.1 coordinate 47,050, forward strand.
TCGGCCTCATCGCGCTCACGATCCTCTGGCACGTCTGCGGCGGCCGCTACGAGCCCGAGGACGACGCGCCGTACACGAAGCGTACGTCCAAGAAGGCCAAAGCCAGGGCCAAGGCCAAAGCCACCAAGGAGGCGCAAGCCACGGACGGCAATGACGCCGACGACGACGGCGATGGCGACGATGGCCCAGCGCGGTCGGCGCTCGCGGCCAACATTTCGCGCAACGGCGAGAACAGCTACTACTACGCCCACAAGGTGCGCGAGATCGACAACACGCCGATGACGCTCAAGCAGACCATCTCGCAGTACGGCTGGTCCGACGGCCGCAAGACGGTAATCATTGTTGTTGCACTGTGAGGAGGCTCATGGTTGACTAGGTGACCATCTACGTCGACCACCCGGCGGCCGGCGACGTCAAGAAGGACGCCGTGTCGATCCACTGGAGCGCGACGTCGCTCTCGCTCGACATCACCTTTGACGAGAAGGACGTGCGCAGCCTCGTCGTGCCCAAGCTCTACGGCCCGATCGCCGACGTCTCGTACAAGGCGAAGCGCGACTCGCTCGTCTTTACGCTCGTCAAGAAGCAGCACGAGCCGTGGAAGTCGCTCAACGCCGCCGCCAAGAACTTGGATGCGCACATCGAGTACGACGAGAGTCTCTACGATTAAGTCGTCGTCGTATTTGTCTAAACGAACGCAGCGATCGCATTGACCACGAGCAGCGTCGCGCCATCAAAGATGTACTTGGGCGCAAAGATGGCCCAGACAAAGAGGTGGCGACGCATGCAGCCGACAAAGATCGTCGTGCACGTCGCTGCGAGGCTGAAGAGAGCCAATATGACGCGCCTGTCGAGCGCTGTCGTTGCCAGCAGCGGGAGCCCGACGAGGAAGCTCCCAAACGTATTGAGAAACAGCAGCAGCCCGGACCGGAAGAACGCAAAGTCCTCGAACCCCACAAACGCCGCTGCGTTCTGGAGACTGCTAAAGCCGTTGTGGTGGCCGGTCGCAAAGTAGAAGTGGTACACGAGCAAGGCCGAGAGGAGGCGGCGGCGCAGCGTCGGCGGCAGGTCCAGGCCGGCGAGCAGCCGAGCTTCAACCACGAAGCAGCCAATCGCAGCCGGCGCCGTGGGCCCGAGAAGCAGCGTCAGCACGATGAGGAGCGACGGGACGGACGCGTGGAGCGCACCGGAGACGAGGCAGCCGGCGTAGACCAAGCGTGGCAGCAAGAGCGGGCTCAGCTCCAGCCAGTAGAGCCCAACGAGAAGCCAGAGCAGACCATAGTGACGGCCATATCGCATGACGCTGTCAATGGCGAGGCCACTGAGCGGCAGCCACGTCCCGAGAAGCGACGTCGTTGAAAACACAATGTTGGGCCGCGAGAGGCCGACGCTGACGCGGTGAACGACGCAGAGGAGCGCAAAACGCCACTGACTCGAGCGCGGCCCCTGCAGCACGTCGAGGCCGAGCACGACGAGCGCGGACGACGCAAGGAAGCCGACGACCTTGTCCTGCACAACAAGGTAGCTGTTGGAGAAGAGCGCGAGGAGGTGGCAGAGGCCAAAGAAGAGGCATGTGATGTTGGCGCGGGAGACGCCAAAGTGCTTGGGACGGCGCCATATAGCGCTGCGGGCAAGAGCCGCAACCAGCCCGAGCGACGCGCAGAGGGCGGTGCGGGGCAGCGGCGCGGCAGGGACGACCGCGTGCGGCACGAGCGCCCAGGGCCAGAGGTGCCCGAGAAGCGCACCGACGCTTGGCCCGACGAGAAGATGAGGACTTGGAGCAAACGAGAGCGCGTCGTCGGGCACGCAGAGAGCGATCGACAAGAGCGTGCCACAGAGGAGGACGAGGACGCCCCAGCCCATCGCGACAAAGTCAAACTGCGTGTACATGGCCCGGCTCAGGTCCAGGGCGTCGCGGAGGTACGCGTGGAGGAGGTCGTAGCGCGCGCGGGGGCTCAGCTGTGGCTCGTGGAGCGCCGCGTACGTGGCTTCGAGCGACAGCATCGCGGGCAAATCCATGCGAATCGTGCTCGTGGCCATAAAGTAGTGGCGTATCTGCGCCACGTTGACGGTCATCGCTTCGTTGAGCCGGCGAAAGCACTCGTCAATGTCCATGGCGGCTACGAGACAACCACATGAATCCACGTTTTGTCGGGGCACATATCCATACGGGACGTGAAAAAGACGTGCGGGATCACAGCGCCGAGGTTCCCAAACGGAATTGGCAGCCCAAGCAAAAGCGACAGCGTCGGCACCAAGTCGACCTGGACTCGGAATTTGTTAGTTAGTAGAAACGCAGCATTGTAGTCGAGAGACTACCTGGGCGACAGTAAACTCGTTGCTGCGGCGGCCGACCACGTGGTTGAAGAGCGAGAGCGTGCCGCCGTCGGGCGTCGCGATCGCGTGGTGCAGCGGCGTCTTGCTGTACAGAAAGAGCGCGGCGCCGGTCTCGTCGTCGGTCGCGCCGCCGTGATTGCCCTCTTCCGACATGCCATGGTCGCCAAGTACAACCTAAGAACCTATTGCCATCTGCGCCTTTGGATGTGCATCGACGTACGACGAGCGTATCGTCCTCGACGGTCGCCAAGAGCGTCTCGAGGAAGGCGTCCATTTGGTCGAGTTTCGTCTCCATATATGGCGAGCTGGGCCCGTACGTATGCCCGACGTGGTCAACGCCTACAGGTAGCCTTCCTGTGAGCACGATGGTGCGCATGAGACGCGACCGAGGAAGTGGGCGATGAGGACGTCCCAGTCGGGCAACGCGAGCTCGTCAAAGATGTGGGCGAGCACGCCGTTGTCGACGGTGTGGAGGTCCTTGACGTTGAACGAGTCGTACGAGTAGTTGCGCGTAAACTTGCCGCCGTAGAGCGCATCCCACGTGTTATCGCCCATAAAGACGATGCTCTTGTTGAGCAGCACGAGCTGCTGCACCCAGCTGTCCTCGACGATCTCGGTGCTCTGCATGTTGTCTTTGATGTCGAGAAACGTCGGGAGCGTCCCCGTCGTCAAGCCCTTAAGCCTACATGCGTCATCGTGCGTGACGCCATGGCAACGCGGCGGACGTACCGCTGCATGGTCATCGTCGGCGCGTCGGCCACGAAGCGGTACAGGAGGCTGTGCGAGGGCTGCGCTGCCAATACCGCGTGGACGTGCGGAAGGTGGTTGAGGAAGAAGCGCCCGCCAATGCTGTCTTTCGCCAGCACCTCGTCCTTCGGCGCGCGGTGCATAAAGTCGTACCGAAGCGCGTCGATGACGACGTAGACAACGCGCTTGAACTTTTGGTCGTACCAGCAGCCGGGCGACGCAGCCGACCGCCGGAGGTGCGAAGGACCCGGCGGGTCGCACGCGCTCGCGTCCTTGACTTCGTAGCGCGTGAGGAAGAAGCCGCTCGTGAAGAGGAAGAGGCCCGCGCCATGCAGCGCCAGGAGCGCGACAAGCCCGACTGTCGCGCGCATAAAGCTAAGGGGAGTGTGCCTAGATATGGCATTTGCCGTGTTATATAAGTGGCGTGTCAATAGATGTGGCATCTGCCGCTTTCGATCCACATGGTCGAAAATCGAAAATTGTTCCGAAATCGAAAAAGTGTAGAAAAATCAAGTCGCTGATTTCGCATCGTCTTGGCAAGTGTGTGAGCAGCTGCGGAACTGGCCTCCATAGCTGGCCACGAAGCTGGCCTCCATGGCTGACCCAGCCCTGGCTGGTGGCCTCCATGTCTTGCGGCGCCGGCATTTCACAAGAAGAGGACAAGAGGAGGACACCCAGCTTGCCAGCGTACGTAGCTGCCTCCAGAGGAGGATCGGGTGCGGATTGTTGTGGCACTCGTGAGACGAGCGTCCGAAAAGCGCTGGCACTTGGACAGCGCGCTGGTATTACCACTGACCCAGTCGCGCCGCTGGCCTGCTTGGTGCACATGCTTTGAGGAGGATCTTGTGGCAAAGGAGCTCCGTGTATTCGCTCAATGATGGGC
>NW_008246192.1:52202-53372 GCF_000281045.1 Saprolegnia diclina VS20
GTCGGCATCACGAGCATGAAGAACAGCCAGACGGGCCAAAACTACCGCGACCGCGTCGAGTTTTGCAAGGACTCCAAGGTCGAGTACGACTTCACCAACAACTACAGCGACCTGACCTTCTGGGACAAGCCGCTCGACGTCGACGCCAACACGAACCGCACGGCGCAGATGCTCAAGTTTTACAACGACCTCATCAAGGATGGCATGGGCGACTACGGCCACATGAAGCCACTCCCGTCCGCCGAGGACCTCGCTAAGCTCAACCCGCCGTGCTGGAAGAACAGCCCGATGTGTGCCAAGGCCGCCAACGGCTGCCGCCGCAAGCTGACCGCGCAGGTCTGCGAGGTCTGCTCGTCGCCTGCCGCTGACTGCAAGAAGCCGGGCCCGACCGACGCCGCTGCGCCGACGCTCAACAAGCAGTTCCAGCCGGCGCTCCCGACCAACGCCGCCGGTGTCACCACCGTCCCCCGCAGTGTCTCCAACAACGAAACGCTGGCGCCGGGTGCCGGCGGTGCCAGTGAAAAGACACCGAGCGCGGCCTCGCCCGTGTCTCTCGTCGCCGCTTCGACCGTCGCCGTCGCAGCCTTTTTGCTGGTGTAACTCGAAACGTCGAGGATGCTTTTTTGCTATCGTCGAGCGTCCCGTTCAGTAGTATCAAGGGTCAATAATCAGATGGTGTCTCACGCCCGTCCAAGCCTGCGGGGGATGATCCAGCTAAAGCCTCCGTATCCGGATGGTAATTTTATGTTGTTTTTCATTAAAATAGGCTCCGAGGCTGGCGACTCCCGCATGGGTCCCTGTGCATGTAGCGCCCAAAGCACAGCATGTTGCGGCGCATGAAGATAACCCGCGCGTGCGCTAATTGTTTTATTATCAAATTGACCTTTTAAACGTGTGAAACGAATTCGTATAAGCTAAAAAAGCTCGCAAATAGTGCAAAGTCGGTCCGCCCTAGAATACACAAACATGAAAATGGAGGTGTTTGGAAACGCGGACCCGAACGAAACTTTGCAGGCATATTCTCTACATTGTTTCACGTGCTCTCACGAAGTTATGTGCTTGGGCGGCCTCTCAAACACCCCCATCTTCCGCGACATCGCAAGCTCTAGGTTGCGTGCATTTAGCCAAATATCTTACGATCGCAGGCGAGCTTCATTTTTGACGGACTAC
>NW_008246192.1:66198-67343 GCF_000281045.1 Saprolegnia diclina VS20
TGCGCCGAAGCTAGAAGGACTCGACGTACGGGGCTCCGTCGGAGCCATGCTATGCTTGATACGGTGACCCATGAGCATCATCCTGATAGCCGCGTGGTGCAAACTCTGAAGTTCGACCTAGATTGAAATGTACCGTACTTAACAAAATATAAACACAGTCAAAATAATCACTTCGGATCCCAAAGGCGTCACTTCTTAACGAAAAAGTGGCTTTTCCTTAACAAAAATATCACTGCTGCTCCGCGTCAATTTTCAGAAAAAACACTCTCAAAATAGACAGCACACTCGACGCTGGCGTCGCCCATTCCTCGATTTGCTCGATGAAGAAGTTCATTTTGCAATAACCAGAGAACGCGGAGTGGATGCGTGCTCAAGAAGCGCGCCAGCGAGAAACTCGCGACCCCAGGGACGGGCTGAAAATCATGCGCGCCTCTTTGTTTCCCGAACTCACGCCGCACACGATCGAGACCGCCGCGATATAGTCAGAGCATGACATCGTCCACGTGGCACGACACCGTCAACGCATGCGTGATGCCATGAAGCAGCTTCGCGCCATTAATCCGCCGTGGGTGGGCGAAGACGTTTCTTCTGTGGTGGCTCCTCGGCGCACGGCCGAGCGACGTCATACGTATCCGTGGTCTGACAAGGCGTGCACCATCTTCTTTTACTTGCATCCAAGCCTTGGGAACAGAGACATCGAGCTCACGCGAAAGCGTCCTCGAATGGATCGAGACGGCAACACGCAAGATCGACTCTGTCCAAGCAGCCAACAAGGCATCGCCGCAGCGTTCAGAAAGTACGGCCAGGATCCACGGTGCAAGACCGCTGAGGAGCTTCTCGACGGACTCGAGGGTTTGCAGGAGAACTGCATCAACGCCTCACGGCTCGAGATCCAGTCTGCCGTCAACCTATCAGAGTAGACTAGCTTGCGTTCTATTGGTCAGTCATTTTGAAAATAATCACTGCATTTCCTTTCGTAAAGATCACTTTCATGGGGCAAAATGGACCACTCTTAACGTTAATTTCATCACTTTCTTGGCGCGAACCAAAGTGTATACTTTGTTAAGTACGGTATCGACATTTCAACTAAGGTCGAACTTCAGAGTTTGCACCAGTTATCGATTTGCACTAGTTATCAACGTTGG
>NW_008246192.1:67731-78380 GCF_000281045.1 Saprolegnia diclina VS20
CGCAGCCGGTGGAGCCCGACGTGCCAACGACAGAGGTACTTGCACTCACGCCCCCGCCAACACCGGGCAAACTCGCCTACATGCTCTACGCGACCAACTCGATTACTGCGTGCAGCGCACTCATCATGGCCGACAGCATTCGGCGTCTCGGTACGCCGGCGTCTGTCGACGTCGCCGTCCTCGTTACGGGGTCGATCTCCCAAAACATCCACGACGCCCTCACTGCCGGCGGGCTCGTCGTCATCCCCGTCGCATCGTGGCGTCAGCCCAGTGCGCCCCACGACACTTGGGTCGAGTCGCTCACGAAGCTGCGCATCTTTGAAGAGCACGGCTACGATCGGGTCATCTACCTCGACTCGGACGCGTGGCTCCAGCGCAATTTGGACCATTTATTCTACCTCGGCGAGGCGGTGTTTTGGGCGCCACGAGCGTACTGGCTCGACCAGCCGTTCATTGCGTCGACGCTGCTCGTGCTCACGCCCTCGAATGCTCTCTTTCGCCGTCTCGAGAAGACGGTGGCCGAGAACCCGGGCAAGGAAATGTACGACATGGACGCGCTCAACGTAGCCTTCAAGAACGAGTACGGCATGCTCCCGAGCCACTACGTATGCCTCAACTCGGAGGTCAACAACAGGGACAAGATGCTTGGCTTTGCCTCGGTTGACGAGCGCATCAACAAGACGTACGTGCACCACTACTCGATGATGGACAACGGCGGGTATGGCAAGCCGTGGCGCATGAACCGGCACGCCATGGTGCGCAGGCCCGAGTGGCACCCGCTCTTTTACACGCTCTTCGAGATGTACTACGAGCGCCAAGACGCCTTGTGCCACTTTTAACATATATCAATCGACGATGTTCACTAGCTACTATGTTGCTTGATCGTACCGACTAATAGACGCCATGACCTTTGAGACCCACTGCGAGACGTTGTAGTGGCCAACGCTAAGCATCCATCGAGCTCGGTTGCCAACTTCTCTGTGAGATGTCGCAATTCTGGGGTGCCACGTATACGATCAGTTTACAGAGTGGAAGACTTGGTTATCTACTCCGCTAGGGTCCGTTGCTGCGTGCTTCGACGACCCAGCTACCGCTAACGCTCTTGTACTAGAGAGTAGAAAGCCCATCGCAAGCAAGCTGTGTATGGGCAGCTCTCTTGCTCATGAGTTTATTTGTGGCGGATGCCGCATTTAGCTTCCGGATGCCGGATACGCAGCCTCGCGGGAGAAAGCTCCGCGTGGTCATTCCTGGACTGGCATGCGATTCCTCCACCTCCTTCTTGTCGTCTTCGCCATGGCGCTGGCCGTCGTCGCCGACCCGCCGCCCAAGGAGGACGACCCCGCGCTCTCCAAGATCCGCGTCCTGCGCAACGAAGCGCTCAAGCTCAAGGACAAGCGCGCCTACGGGCAGTCGGTGCAGAAGCTCGACAAGGCCATCCGGTCGCTCCGGGACCTCCACGAGTCTCGCACCGACGCCAAGAAGCGGACGGCCGACGCAGCGCTTCTGGGGCAGACGCTCAACGAGCTCGGAAACGTCTTGGCGCTGGACCAGCGCTATGAAGACGCGGAGCGCGTCCTGAAGCAGTCGGTGGACCTCAACTTGAAGGTCCTTGGCGACTCGCACCCGTCGTACTCGCTCGCGCTGCGCAACCTCGCTGAAGTCTACATGGCGCTCGACAAGTACGATGAAGCAATTTCGAGCTACAAGACGCTCAAGTTCCACGCGCAGCAAGGCCTCGGCCAGCAGCACGCCGCCTGCATCGACGCCTCGCGCCGCATGGGCGAGTCCTTCCAGAAGCTTGGCAAGTTCAAGAAGGCAGTCAAAGTCTACAAGACCATCCTCAAGCAGCTCGACCTCCCGACGCCCGAAAGGTACTTGATACATCCTAGCGTTCTTCATGGCATCCTCGTCGTGCTAGCTCGGGGGAGATCATGGGCGAACCTGGCGTCGGCGAGATCTTTATGGGTCTCGCCAGCAGCCTCCTGCGCGTCGACAAGCTCGACGAAGCGATCCAGTACGGCGAGCGCGCCGAGCACATCATGCGCGTCCGCGACGGCGAGAACTCGATGGGCTACGCCTTCAGCCAGAACGTGCTCGCGGGGGTAAGGCGCTCATGAAGTACAAGACGTGGACCATGGACGTGGCCGTAGATTTACACGCACAAGGGCGAGGAAGACGTGGCGCTCGACTACCTCGAGACGGCGCAGCGCATTGCGGTCCGCGAGTATGGCTTGACGCACGAGATCGTCAAGGCCGGTCAGAGCAACATTGAGCGCCTCCAAGACCGCATGCAGGAGAAGAAAGACCGGAAGAAGAGGAAAGTAGTTTTGGACGCTGCCAAGGACGAGAAGACGGAGCTGTAGATGATCATTTTGATCCTTAGTTAGTCGGTAGCGTCGACTATACAAGGACTGATAACCTTTTCTCACACGAAACGCCCGATAATCCTATTTTCAAGTTTCGAAACAAGGACAGATCCGGATTTTCTCTCGATGTTCGACAATTCTCTCTCTTGGTGTTTGTATGCGCGACTTGGCCAAATCTCGGAAAGACGGCGACGACGACGACGATGGTCGGTGCATATTGGACGCGCGGAAGCGGTCGGCCTCATGCGCTTCCTCCTGTAGTCTGGGTACGAGGCAGAGGAGACGATCAAGCGCATCAAGAGCCACAAGGGCGTCCAGGCCGTCCTCATCGTCAACAACGACGGCGTCCCGATCTACTCGAGCACGAGCGACGAGGAGTTTGCGATCGACCACGCGGCCTTGATCTCGCAGCTCGCGGCCAAGGCCAAGAGCACGATCCGGACGCTGGACCCGACGAACGACATGACGTTCCTCCGCATCCGCTCCAAGAAGCACGAGATCATGATCGCGCCCGACAAGGAGTATGCGCTCATCGTGATCCAGAACCCGAACGCGGGCACGGATGCCGAGATCACCGAGCTCGCATAAGACTTGTAATTACACATCCTGCTACTAGCAGCTCCTCATGGCATGGCGGGCGTGTTGCCAAGCACGTGCTGGAGCGACGCAGCCTCGGGGTTGTACGCTGGCGTCTCGACGAACTGGAGGAAGAGGTTGCTTATCCGCTTCCGGAGCCCCTCGAGCGACTTGACGCTGCGCCCGCGGTTGAGCATGTCGGCCTCGCGGTCGATGAGCTCGATGAGCTCCCGCGTCAGCGCGCTCTCAAACTCCTTGACTGTCCACTTGACGTGGAGCAGCACATCGAGGCGCTCGTCCACCGTCGCCAAGGGCAGCTTGAGCCCGTGGTAGAGGTCGCTGAGCTCCTTTGCGCGGATCTACACGCTCCATGATCACCTCTCTCTTCATCCTCCATCTACGGTGAACGGCGTCTCGACGGGCTTGATCTGGCCGTCGCTCATCTGCCACTGCTTGGGCCGGCTCAGCACCGTGAGCATCGACTCGATGCGGGCCTTGCGGTTCGTCTCGTTGGCCGACATCTTGAGCCGGTCGATGGTCTGGAGGAGCTTGGTCTCCTTCGTGAGGATCGCGGCCATCGCGGCGGCGCGGGCCTCTCCCGATAAGCCGACGTCCAAGCTGCTGATCTCAAAGAGCCGCCAGTTGTCGAGCTCGTTGTAGAGCACTTCAAAGTCGCTGTGGGACTGCGGGTGCATGCGCCGGTCGATCTCCTTGCGCTGGCGCGCGGCCAAGCTGACGCGGGTTTCGTTCGCAAACTTCTCGTCCGAGTTGCACATGTCGAGCTTCTTGGCGCGGATCGCGTGCACGAAGCAGCGGGCGCGGTACCTAGCCGCCGTCTCTACCTCATCCGTAGGAAGACGACGAGTCGTACGCGCGCCAGTGGCACTGCAGAATGAGACACGAGTCCATGCGGAGGCACTCGAGCTGCTCGGCGTTAAAGTACGGCTTGGGAAGGACTTCGCGGTCGAGGGACGAGTCGATCGCGACGTCGATCCGGTCCATCTGCGTGCCGGACTCGCGCTGGGTTTGCGCCGACTTGGTCACCGACTTGCGCGTCTGCGTCTCGCGGTGGAAACGCGGCGGCCCGAGGCGCACCTTTTGCTTGGACACGACTGTCTGCAGGTCGTTTTAGTTACCAGTTAGTAGATCGGACAGTCGTACCTGCGCCGACGCGTGGTGGAAGATTTGGTCGCTAATCTTGTGGCGAAAGCCGCCCAAATACGGTTTTTTGCCCGTGAATTTCAAAATTTGGACCGGAAACGAGTTGAGGAGCTGACCAGCGTCTAGTTAGTTCATCGTCTAGTACCCAGACGACGAAGATGACAGGTGCGAGCGTACCGCTGTAGACAGACACGTCGATAGCGTCGGGCATCTTGTACTCGCTCGAGCCGACCTTGACCTGGACGACGCTCGCGTGGAGGAGGATCTCTTGGTCGTTGTTGGCAATGAGGCCGGCGTGCGCCAACGTGAACGTCATGGCGTCGTAGCCGTGGGCCGCGCAGGCTACACGGCATTAGCGCGCGCGTGTAGATCAGTGGGCACCATCGTCGAGCTCGGGGATCTTGAGCGCGCCGGGCGTGAGCTTGAGGTCGGTCGTGACTTGGTCCTTGAGCTGCTTGAGCGTCGACGTGGCGGCCGCGAGCACGCGGTGGCGGAACCCGTCGGGCTCGAGCACAAAGATGAGCTGGAACTCCGTGTCGAGCGGCGACTCCTCGGCAGGCTCGACCCGCGCGTCGGCGTCCGGAGGGTTGCCCATGGCGTTTTGCCGTGAAACGACTACTCGCGCGTCTAGTTAGTACATTTGAAGAACACCATCTCGTGCCAAACACTATATATTTCTAGACAAATTTCAACGCTACAACTCAGTCTCGACACTACTTACGGCTTGGCGTAGTACGTCGTGTTGAGGTACACCATCTTCTGGAACTCGGCCGGGCAGTACGGGAAGAGGACCGTCGGGTCCGCGATCGTCGGCGCAAACAGCTTCTTGCCCGTGCTGATCGAGACGTAGATCGCGAGCGCCGAGGTGAAGATGATGATGAAGATGCTCCAGCCCTTCTCGAGGAGACCCATGTCCTTGTAGAAGACCTTGAGGTGGAACCACACCGGGAGGATCATGCAGCCCAGCGCGGCCGACGACGCGCCCACAAAGTCGAGCAAATCCAAAAAGTGGTTTTGCCAGATGATCGCAACGATCGTGCTGATCGTGATCTGGACAATGCGCATCGTGCACGCCTTGAGGTAGTCGCGCGACGACGCGTACACGGCGACGGGCGCGTCGACCTTGGACACGACTGCGGTCTCCTTGGGCGTCTCGTTCTCGACGAACGCCGGCGCGTCGCCCGTCTCGAGCGCAAAGTTTTGCTTGTGGAAGCCAAAGAGGACGCGCTCAAAGATGTAGAACGTCGGGAAGAGGTCGATCGCAAACGCGACACTGATGTGCAGATGCATCATGAGGAACGCAATCACGACCGCGCCCCGGGGCGCCGTGAACCCGAGCTTCGTGCCCGCGATCGAGAAGAGGAGGTTGCCGGGAATCTGGCACCCGACGTTGTGGTCGCCGATGAGCGACACCATGAAGAAGAGCGCGGTGCAGACGCCGAGCGTGAAGAGGATGACGCGCGGCATGCGCTCGGGCTGCGTGTGTTCGCGCTGAAGGGCCGGGATAAGGACGCCGGCCGCGTACCCGAGCGAGAGGTTGCCAAAGACAGACGTGACGCCGTCAAACGTAATCGCTGGCGTCGGCGCCGAGAGGCCGTCGGGAATGTCCGACATGTTGTCGAGGAGCACGTAGAGCGCGACAGCGTCGGCGATGAGCGTGCCGAGCGCACCGGCCGTTGCCGTGCCCGCGCTCTCCTTGAGCGACGGCATCATGCAAATCGGGAGAAGGCTGAGCGCCATGAGAATGATCCAGACGGTCGCCGTAAACGTGTTGGGAAAAAGCACATCGAGAAGCGACCCGCCGAGGACGAGGAACGCGATCGGGTCCAAGCAGCAGACGAGGAGCTGCGAGAGCGTCGTGATGAAGCGACCAAAGCCACCGTAGACCCACTCGCCAATGTCACCGTACGTCTTGACGTACTTGGGCGCGGCCAGCATGACCTTGGAAAGCGCGACAGTAGCGTAGAGGTTGATAGCCGCCATGAGCACAAGCGCACCGGTGGCCCAGTAGTAGCCGGCGCGAGCGTAGTTGGCCGGCATGCCAAGCGTACCGACGCCGTACACGACGCAGAACAAGTTGAACGAGATCTTGATATCTTCGTGGGTCAAGAACGCCATGGCTGGTGGTAAGCAGACAGGCGCAAATCGAAAAGTGAGACTGGGAGCGCTGGTCGCGTGACGTGGTTGAGCTGCGGCTCGCTCTCCGAACGTGTAGCGTGTTCCTTGCCTCTATGACCGTGCACCATTTCAGTCGCACGTGGTGGACAACAAAAGGTGTCACTGAAGCGCCCGTCAGGTGACACGGAGAAATACGCGACGTCCATTGGCTCAAATGTGTGCTGCGTGCTCGAACCTAGTTGACTGATCCCCAAAGTGAGATATTTCAGGCGTTACATGTCCACAGAAAAACAGATGTTTACGGATTGCTCGGGTAAAGAGTCCATGATGAGCCACGTCTGTGGCGGGATGTTGATTCTGAGGCCATATCACGCACAAGTTGCCGTTCACCTTACAAACACATGTCGGGTACGAATGGCTGCGACAGGAGGTCCCCGTGCACGTACCGCCGTACAATCGCCTGCATTCGATCAGAAGGCGCCCGAGAAGACTTGACCAAAGTCACCGAGACGGGTAGTTCGTGGATGCTCCTACTTGTCCTGCGAAAGCGCGGCGTCAACTTCGAGGTCGAGCCACCCACGACCTAGGTGCAGTCACAAGCCCACCCCGACGCAGTGGTCGTCGATCGTATAGCAAACTTGATCGATCAGCGCTGCTTGTTTGGCTCCATCGTGAATTCGGAAAGGTTCCGTCGTCCAAGTAGCTCGACATGTAGCAAAATGCATTCACTGCATACAAGGGCTGGTATTATCACTACGTCTGATCAGAAGTGAGAGGCGCTGATCAGAACTGGGAGGAACCGAGAAACTGATCAGAGCGGACCATCTACGTTCCTCAACGATTCCCGCCGTAAAAACAGGGAGTCGCATGACATGCAAGGCAAGCTTCGGCGATGCGCGCTCATGATCGAAGCCATCATGCTCCATAACGGTAGGGGAGACTGCAACAGCTGCACGTTGCCCTTCCTACCGACCATCCATTCGGCTCGACTTTGTTGGCGCTGGCTCTAGTATGACTGCAGCGCTGGAGAAGCGACGCAATAACTAATCGGGTCAAAAGCTCAACACTCGCGAAACATCGCTCAGCTGGATAAGATCGCCTGTCGGTCCGCCACGTCACCCAACAAAGCCCACTGTTCCAGCAAAGAAAACATCCTAATCGCTATTACCACTACACCGGTAGTGCGTCAACGAACAAACTCCGTGGATACCAGTACTGTAGCACCGAGCGAGACCCACAAATATATGTACAACTGTTGGCAGCGAATTGAGACTGGCAAGCGCAAGCTTGTACTCACAAGTGCGCTTTGCCATCAGTTCCAGCACTCGTTGAGACGTTGCTGAGCTACTCGTGAGCACTAATATAAGGCGCAGGACACAAGTTGGCGGACCAGACAAATGGGTGCAGGTCTGATGGAGGGTAGGACGGTGCTGGCAGCTCTGCCGACGCTGCTATGTGATGAATGGGAGGCCGATTTTGCGGAGATTCCGAAGCAAACTGTAGGGCGAGGGCTGTTTCTGCGCTGCCCTTTGTCGCGACTTTTGAAAGTTGGCTGTGTGGCTGTTGCAATTGCATCCTTTCCCGTTGTCTGTGATTCAGATGAGATTTTCCAAACACCAAACATGGATGTGTAAGAGCAAATATCGGTATAAAATCAGGGGTAGATGTGTGTACTCTCGTCCAACAAGAATCGATTGTTCGACGATGGCTCACGCCCACTTCAAGTACATAATACCAAGCAATGCGAGACCGGCAGGAATAAAGATGCCGAGCAAGTAGAGCTGCGACGTCGTATCGTCCGGACAGCCGTGACCACCGGCAAGCTTGAGGCAGTTGGTCGAGTCAAACATCGACGTCATCGTCCCCGTGATGGACGTGGCGAGGATGACGAAGAAGGCGTAGAAGATGCATCCGGCGACGGTCGGGTAGCTCCCACCATGCTTCTTGAGCTCCAAGACCGCTTCCTTTTGACTCGGCAGCAGGACGACCCAGAGACAGCCAATGACAGTGGACGCATACGCAATCACATACGTCCACGCGACCTCGTTTCGGGTCTCGGGGAGGTCCTTCTTGATCGCGCGGCTGCTGACGCTGAAGTTGGCGTCAATCACGTTGGTGATCATCGGGCCAAAGACGCCCGGGAGGTTGGTGATGGTGGTAAGGAGCCCGTAAATGACGCCTTCGCTGCCTTCTTCGGCCAACTCGACAATCACAAAGGTACTAACGACAAAGCCGATACCAACGGGCAGCTGCTCGGTGAGTGGCACACCGAGGTAAAACCACTGGTTGCGGACAACATTGTAGATGGTACAGAACTGCACGACGGCGTCAATCGCGTTGGCACAGAGGGTCGTACTCACAAGCACATAGCGCCAGTTCCAGTGCGTGCCGTACTTGCCCGTGACCATGAGGACCGTCGCAAAAATGAGGTTTCCGAGAATACTCGTGAGCGACGCATTGAGGTTCTCGACCTTGGCCCAGTAGAGCGCCACGTACGGCGCCGCGGTCGTCGAGATGTACGACGCAAAGAGCGAGAACATAAAGTTGAAAAGCATCACTTGCCACACAACGCGCTTCTGCGCAAGCGTCCAAAACCGCGCCAAGTAGCTCGAGACCGACACCCGCGTCGTCGACTGAACATCTTTGACCCAAAACCAGACCACCGGGACGTTGAGGATCGAAGTGGCCGCCAAGATCCAGAAGTACCCGTTGACGCCAATGTCCCAGTCGTATGTGCCCGTCATGCGCGTCGAGTTGAGGCAGAAACCGGAGACCGCCGTGATGATGGCCATGCAGACGGTGCGCACCGAGTAGACCATCGACTGGAGCCGACCGCGCGTCGCCACTGGCTCGCGCTGGGCGTACGAGACAAGCAGCGCGTCCTGCGCGACGTTGGCGAGGATGTAGCAAAAACACGCAACCGTGCAGAGCAGAGCGAGCACCGACCCGTTCGAGGTCGCGTGAGCATCCGGCGCCGGTTCGCCTGCGGGCTTGAGAGCCACAACGACCAGAAGAACGGATGTGAGGCTCCAGCCGAGAAGGATGTACGGCTTGCGGTGGTATCCAAACATTGGAAAGCAGTCGGTGAGCACACCGAAGAAGACCTTGAGCGACCACCCGAGGCTCATGAGCGCCGTCGCCGAGTTGAGGACGTTGCCTTGCAGCTGGAAGAAGCCGGTGAGGATCGGGTACTTCATCCCAGAGATGCCACCATAGACGACGCCAATGGCCGCGTACTGAAAGAGTAAGGCGAGGACCTCGGGCGACGTGTACACGGGCGCGGCACCGTCGCGCAAACCGCCGGCTTCGACATCGACGGGGGTTTTGACGATGCCGTAGTCGTCGGCAGCCTTGGCAAGGCCGGTCGGCGACGTCACATACGAGAGGCGCTCAGCAGCACCCAGTTTGTTGTGCTGCACGAGCATGCTGCGTTGAAACCTTGGTAAGGGAGAGAACTGTGGTGCAAGTGACGCTGCCAACACCGACTTTGTTTGCGCGGCTTTTGGGACTCGAACATGTGGGTCGGCGGTTGCTTATTCTTCTGGACTCAAGCGTCGCCCCCTCGTGAAACTGGGCAAGTGACACGGCATCGCTCCATCGGGCTCGTGCGTGATGTCGCAGCTATTCGTAAGATCTTTTGTGAAAGATGCCGACGAAAAGAAATTTGGGGAAACACAACTGGACTTTGAAATTGAGCTTTCAAGGAGGCATTTTGCAATCAACTGATCCGACGCTCGCCAATCCGGTTGAATTCACCACCTCGGAGCTCCTCGCATTGACTTGGGGGGTAGCAAGCTAGAACCAGCCTCGTACATCGTTAGAATATAGCTGAGAATACCACGTGCCGTTGGGCACACGGAGCATGTGACAACGTCGTCGCCTGCATCTTGGCTTGGCATTCAATGATCCAAACTTGGCGCCGCGTCGGTTACACTTTGTCCAAGTTGAAGCTTAGCGTCGTCTGATTCGACAGCAAAAACGAATCACATGTCTTCTCTGCCCCACGCTCGAGCGCTGTGGCATTGGTCCGCGCCTATCTGCTGCAACGGCCACTTGCCGCCTCCCAACTCCCAACGTTCGCACAACACAAGAACGACGCCGAGAACACACGCTCCAGCGCCCCTGCCCAAAAAAAAGGCGGAAGCCAAGGTAATGCGCGCGGGCGAAGCGACTGCACGCGCCACCCAGAGGGCCAACGAGACGCCCGAAGAGAAGGCCGCGCGACTCGCCAAGCGCAAGAATGCGGACGTTGGCGCCGAAGAATGCGCACCTTGAGGTCGTGTGTGTGTCGTCTTGTCGCTGTCATAGCGCCTGCTCTCGTTGGCCGGTTGCTCAATGGTGGATGCGTCCGGCGGAGTCTATAGCAGTTACGCTTCATGGCAACTTGTACGCCACTGCCGACAGAATGCGATGCCAAACTTACACGAC
>NW_008246192.1:112951-113520 GCF_000281045.1 Saprolegnia diclina VS20
TGTTTTCGGCGCTGAACTTTTTCGGAGAAATTCGCATAGTCTTCAGCGCAACCTGGATGAGCCCGCACCCCTCGCAGCACAGCGTCCCACGGAGCTCGCAACACACAACGCTATCCGGACAAAACAACAATGCTGGTTCATGCAGTCAACTTGATTGAATATGAATGAGGTGAAGCCGATTGATTCACTGGATAGACTTGCAGTCCAGTTGAAGACATGTTGTGCATAGCTGCTTCCACCACGCTCGGGATATAATTGCACTAGTACCACAGAGGCGATCTGGACGTCTCGGCGTATTTTGGGCAGCGCGAAACGCGTCGTCTCGCGTGGTCAAGCCTTTGGATCAAGAAGTAGATAACTATGGCGTCAGCACTTGGTCGTGGGAAGACACACGCGCTCACTATCATGCAAAAATGCAAGAAAAACGCAACCTCGCTGCAGACATACAGACGACTGAGAATATTGGCGCCATACCAAGGATCACGATGGCGCCATTTCGAAAGAAGGTGCATATACATCCGGAGCTCGCAGCGATCCCCTCAGCACGATCGTTCGCGAGCCGGACAAAC
>NW_008246193.1:0-2559 GCF_000281045.1 Saprolegnia diclina VS20
AAGAGATCTGGGTAGAAGAGCCACGGAAAGAGCTGGAGGGCGAGTGCCAAGTTGTCGAGCGTCGCGTTGGCGGTGGCCATCTGCTTGTCGATGTGATCAAAGTCGGTGGCGCGTGGGCCAAAGCGCTGGAGCATCTCGACGCCGCTCGAGTTTGTGTGTTCCAAAATGCTGGACAAAAATGTCGTCGAAATGTTCCGGTTGCGCAACACGGTGCCGTCTACTAGCAGCACAGTAGAAAGCCGCCGTCAATAGCCTTCTCGTACAACAAAGCGAAGCCATGTACCTTGCACGAGGTTGTTGCCCTGACGGAGCTCTGGTACGGTCTCCCGCTTCTCGAGCAGAAGCTCGACGATCTCGGGGCGACAGCTCTGCAACGCCAAAATAATGGCGTCTTCCGAGGCAAGGTCTGGACGACATTCAAGCATGCGCTCGGTCAGCAAAGCAAGGTTTTCGTAGATGGCCACATGCAGAGGCAAGCGGTCGTCGTATCCATTGCCGCCGAGACAATACTCTTCGGGTATGAGCGTCAAGCGCCCATCCCAAACGGTGTGTGGCGCGAACGCCTCGGGGAAGGCCACGTCGCACTCGTAGAAAAGACGGCTGAACTCGACGAGCTCGTCGCAGGCGCGGAAGGCTTGGCGCACGTCTGCATAGAGACCACACTGGAACGCAAAGACCAGCGATGCAATCGCGGGCTGGTCGAGGACGGCGCGGCGGAAGGTCTCTGCCATCGTACAACCCGTTGCCAATAAAAAGTTTCGAGTCCAATATCCATCCACAAGTGCAAAAATATATCCGAAACATATGCAACGACTCGACGACCGGTGAGCTCGCTACAGCTGACAGAGTTAGATGGTAGGGAGGCACGAATGACGTGCTCGAATTACACCACTGGAAAACCGAATCACACATTGCAACCTACTCCTATAGGATGTATCGAGTGGACTAGGATCGTCGGCAGATCCTGCATGTCGGTCGCTTGTGGCTGGGATTCTCTTGAGAGACGTGCAGGATCGTGCGAGATGCCATCTGTTTTATGACGTTGCAGGTACCGATAGCGTCAACGAGACCACGATTTCATTGAACACCGACACTCTTATCATCGCACATCATCGCATGGGCACCGTGTCGTAGGACTTGGCGCAAAACTCCTTGTCCAGAGACCTCGCACTCGAGCGGTCCAACGTCGCCGTGGCCTCGGACGCTCGAGCGACTGCATAGCCCATTGCTACTAAAACACACTCAACGAGCAATACGTCACGTGACCCAAATCGTTTCTTCTTTAGACCAGAAGGCCCACGTCAACGGAGCTCTCTTGTGCCACTGTCGTGACCTCGGCTTGAAGTTGGCGACCTTCGTGCCGAAGTCGGCCGAAGCCGATCCCCGGCCGAGCTGGTCCGCCACCACATCGAGCGCCGCCACAAGCCGATGGGGTTGCATCACTGCCACCAATATGCGTCCATCGACGCTATCTCCCTTCTAGATTTGCCATCGGCCGACGCATCCTCCGGCAACAAGGAATGCCGCCGAAGGTTGTCTCGTGCGGCTATCTGTCGTAACTCACAAAAACAGCTTGGCCATAGTGATTCCGCCGCAACCTCGGAGCAAACACCGTTCATCTCACACTCCAACTTGCACCATGTCCATGCAGCACGGCGTCCTCTGCGCGCTCACAGCCTTCACGATGTGGGGGTTCTTTCCCATCTACTGGAAGCAGCTCCCGGACGTGCCCGACATGCAAGTCGCCGTGCACCGCGTGTTGTGGTCCGGCCTCATCCTCCTCGCCAGCGTGCTTCTGACGTGCCAATGGCGCGCGTACGCGGCCGTCGCCTTTACAAAGCGCAACATCGTGATTTACGGCATTGCGATCGTCCTCCTCACGGGCAACTTCTTCATCTACGTCTTTGCGACCAACTCGAACCGCATCATCGAACTCAGCCTCGGGTACTTTATCAACCCGATGGTCAACGCGGTTCTCGGTCGCGTCTTCCTCAAGGAATCGCTCTCCAAGTGGCAGTGGATCGCGCTCGGCATCGCGCTCGTCGGCGTCTTGATCCCGACAATCGCGTACGGCAAGTTCCCGTACCTCGCCATCACGCTCGCGACGACGTCGGGCTTGTACAACTTGGCCAAGAAGATGGCGCCGCTCGACTCGTTCCATGGCTTGACGCTCGAGACTAGCTTGATGCTCGTGCCGGCAGCCATCTACTTGGTTTGCGTCGACGCGCAGGGCAGCGGGGCGTTTGGCCACGTCGACACCAAAACCAATCTCCTCCTCGTGGGCACGGGCATGATTACGATCTTGCCGTTGATCCTCTTTGCCAAGGCGGCGCCGGCCATCCCGATGACACTCATGGGCATTTTGCAGTACGTTTGCCCGACGATCCAGTTTTTCATTGGCATTTTCCTCTACGACGAGCCGTTCACGACGACGAAGCTCGTTGGCTTTATCGTGATTTGGATCGCGCTCGTGGTCTTTACGACCGACAGCGTCTTGACGTACAGGCGCAGTTTGCTTGTTACCGTCACGGACGACGACGAGTGCGCGTCACCAACGTC
>NW_008246193.1:2659-4463 GCF_000281045.1 Saprolegnia diclina VS20
GGTCGGAAATGGATACCCGAGCGAGAGGAGGTACTCAGCCGTGCGCAGATGCCCACCCTCAAGTGCATCTCTAACGACGTCATCGCGACTGCAGCCTTCGCGTCGGTGGGTCAAGAGTATGGAAACATTCATTTTGGCGATGGGCGGTTTAATTGGGCTGTTGGACGATTTATGGCTTTGCTCTATTGAGAGTTAATATCCTATGAAATCGAATACGGGTCCTGCCTATCAATTACCGAGAGGTCCATGATTGAATTGTATTGCGGGTTGGCGCTCCAGGGCGCAGGAATGGCGCTTGCTTGGCTGTCGACAGCCACTCACTTCGACGTTTCGCCGCGTCGTGCTGCTACCCGCCCCGCCGCACCTCACCGGGTATCCTCCGCCCCGCGCACCCGAAGCTCCGACGCCACGCCGTGCGACGCAGGACGCAAGGCCATGGCCTCTCGCTGCGATCGCCGCAACTGTCGCTGCCGGCGCGACCTAGGCTCAAGAGTGCGTCCGCCACGCTTGACCACCTTCCTGCCAGTGCAGCCAAGCTCCTAGCGCTTGTGTACGCTACCGAGGACGTACGACCGTCCGGTCTGTCCGTGCCATCAATGACGCTGCGCCACGTGCATCCAAGGAAGGACGCGCCGCCGCGCGACGCTGCCAAGATGTCACGCGCTATCGCGTCCGTAGACACCACCGGAGCACGCGACTACCGACTACGGAGGCCAGCGCAGCCTGAGCGGGGTGCACGCGACAGCGACTGCCGTCGAAACGTCCTTGGACACGCTGATGGCTGTTGGTCCCATCACGTCATGGCCAAGGCGAACCCTTTGCCGAGCCTGCGTAGGTGCCTCTGAAGCGCAAGCGCATAGCGTGCAATTAAGGCGAGACCCTTAATCAACAAGTCGTGAATTTGTGCGTTATCGCAGCCGCAGCTTGAAGCACTAGTGGTCGATTTCGAGAACGTGCCAACCGCGAAACGCGATCGTAGGGTCTTCGTGCGAGCGCTGGACTGCGCGAACGACCCAGAGCACTGTGCCGGTGAGGCCGCGCGCGGTATGACCTGTTGACGTGCGCCTACAGGGCTCGCGAGGTAGCCATATACACCAGAGCGCAGAAGGCTCCAATAGGGAGAGCCTTCGGTGCTGCTTCTACCACTGTGCTGCTCGTACTCGTTCCAAAAGCGCGCCAAGAGGATGAAAAGATGACAGTACTTGACACTACATACCAGTAACAACACACACGACGGCGCCATGGTACGGCTGCCGCTGCCCTTCTTGACGCAGCGTCACTCTGGACACGGCGCCGTGGAAGGCACCGTGGCTCGCGTGATCCTCAACCACACAATTACCTTTTGACTGCCAGGTGCAAGATGCTGTCATCCGGCAGGGGGCTCGACTCCAACAGCATGTCCGGATGAGTCCAACAGCCTGCCGGATATCCCGTCCAGCAGCCTCCCAGCATCTTGTCCAATCAGATGCGTTGCCGTTTCCTTAATGCTGCCTTCTGATTGGTCAGCTCTGTCTTCTGATTGGTTGAGCCATAAGACTCCCTGCCAATGAAACACGACAGTCAGGTGCCACCTAAGCGTCGTCATCACGGCCATGACCCAGTCGCCTTGCACGATTTGGAAAAAAAATGTAATAAAATGAATTCCACGATCTTTTCCCTCTCTTTCTTTATACGCCTGTGCCATATAACTAGACATTCCCAATCTAATGGCATTTTGCCAGAGAAACGTGACAACGTCCAAATGCCCACCGGACGCGGCCTTGTCGACAGCATCGACAGTGCAACCAAACGTGCCAAGAGAATG
>NW_008246193.1:7279-27679 GCF_000281045.1 Saprolegnia diclina VS20
AGGCGCAGTTTGCTTGTTACCGTCACGGACGACGACGAGTGCGCGTCACCAACGTCTGAGTACAAGCAAGAGGCCGACAAATCGCTTGTCTAGGTGTCGGCACTTGAAAATGACGCATATGCACCAAGATCCAAAATAAGATATATAATCTCGTATATATATAGAAATACTCTTTCTTACGGCGCAGTCTACCTGGTAGACTGACTCCGATAGGTGCGATCTACCAGCACTTAGAGGGTCAGTCTACGGCACTTAAGAGGGTTATTCCGCACTTAAGAGGGTTATTCCGCACTTAAGGGGTACTCGTTTTGGATTCGAAATGCTCGCATTTGTTGTTATTCACAGCACGGGCGCTGGGCGCTCATGGAGGAAGTAATTGGCTTGTATGTGCCTCCATAATTATAGCAACTGCAGCGATTGCCACTCGCTACCTCCACGAAGCAATGCCTAAGGGCCCAGGAAGGCTCCCTACGTACCAGGAATATGCGATCAATCAAATACCTGAAGCTTCCACGGGCCTTTAGTGATGCATTCGGCATTTGCAGCCGCTCACTAAAACTAAAACTGACAGTAATACTCGCGTACTCGCACACAAGTACGAGCATACCGAACGAGCATACCGAACCTTCATGCCAAACCTTCACAATACCTTCACAACGAGAGCAAAAACAACGCTTGATAACCAGCTTGCCAATTGTCAATATAAATCTATTTTATAATCCTATAATCAAAATTGACTCACAGCTCAAGTCGATCAGCTTTGCCTTCATAAGCAAACGGTCAGGGTATCGAACCCGTGATTTTGCACATTTTTCGCAGCTCAAATAAAATTCACCTATCCTTATTTTTGATACGCTACGAGCATGGCGCCAACGCTAACCAAGTTACGCCCTGTACTGCGCCTTATGCACACGCACACTGTGATGTTCACCAATTACTGCGTTATGAATATACATATTCGAAGCGCTATGCGTCCAGCCCCCGCATCGCTTGGAGGACAATAGACCGCTTCCTGGTCGGTACTAAGTTAGTAGAAAAAAACGCCCTTTCGTTGCGCCCCTGCAAGCACTAGCGGATAGTAGTAAAACGGCAAACCGAGCTGTGTACGCAAGCCCTTATATATATAAGAACGTGTTCCGCGTTATCTTCATTATGACACAAAGTCTTCGCATATGTAGCGCTACGCCTGAATGCGTGGGAGTTGGCTCCAGCACTTGGTCGTTCGGAGTGAGCTGCGTACGGAGAGATCCATCCCGTGGTGGACCCCACTCGCCGAGTCATAGCCCTTACGTAATGAAAGTGATTGATGTCATCCCTACGCTAGTGGGCTGGAGCTCCAATGCATCGAGTAGAGCCCGGGAGAGGAAATATGGTCCTGTGTTCCATCGCTCTTTGCCACAGCAACAGCCACTCTTTCGTACTTCCGTGAGGCGCCCGTTTAATTAAGCATACAACACGACTAGAAAGACAACATAAAGCTTTGACGCACTGCTAGCTCTACAGGAAGGCTATACCTTGCTCACTTGCATGTCCAAACCCGCGCAACGACTCGATATGCATGCCCGCAACTAGTGTCCCTCCAGCAGATTCAAATACCGTCGCATTCGAATCTTCTGCCTGATTCATTCCGGATAATTCATTTCCTGTTGTCTTCATCCGCCGGGATCAATGCGCAAACGCGGAACGCCGCGAGAAAATTCCATTGGCCGGCCAGGCAGGTCAACAGCCACATCAAGCGTCACGTCAACAAACGCGTATCCGGAAATAGCTCTTATTGGCTGGAATGGTGGAGCATTTCATACAACCTTGCATTTGATTGGTCGGAACAGAAAAGAACACGTGAAGCCATCGGACTTCACTTGACGCTAGCTTTCCATTGGCTCGAATAGACTGACTGGCCAGGAGCGCCCAACATTTTGAAACTCTAATCGCCATTTCACTTTTCAATTTGCTTCCGACTGCGCACATGGCCGACGGCCAACAAAGTCTGTCGCCGGGCATCAAGGCTATTTGTCCGGAAGGGCGCCGCATCACCGGCATTCCGGCCACGCTCGCCGCCGCCGCCACGGACTAATGCAACAAAACTCGCACCACGGTCAAGACGACAAAATCTTCGTGGTGGCCAGTCGTTCAAGCAGGTTGCCAGGACAGTCGAGCAAGGCGTCGGACACGTGCTCGATCGCTACGGGCGCGCCGTCGGACCAGTCAAGCGGCAGCAGGGCGGCAACGGGTCGGTGGGGCGCCGTTTCGGCTCTGTCGGGCGCCGTGTCGAGTCGTACTTTGCGCCGTCAGGCCCATCGGGCAGCAACGGGTCGGTCGTACGCCGCGTCAAGTCGGTCGGTCGTACGCCGCGTCAAGTCGGTCGGTCGTACGCCGCGTCGTGTCGGTCGGTCGGACGCCGCGTCAAGTCGGTCGCGCGCCGCATCGTGTCGGTCAGGCGCCGTATCGGCTCTGTCGGGCGATTTTATACCGCGCCGCTGACGCGGCGCATCATGAGCTTCTTCGAGCATCAAGAAGCCTACCACGCAACCGCGTGGCCCACCCGACGGTTGCATTGCCAGGTCAAGAAGCCGGAGAAGATACAACATGGTATGTCCAACCGTCTGTTTGAGAAGGCGTGAATAGTGTGCTCGATAATCAAGTCTCTTGCTTTCCCCGCATTTTGGTCGTGTTGCGTGTTCTTTAAGGTTTTCATCGATATAGGCGTCACCGCGGCGATGACGTGCTCTGTTGTCGTCATTCAAGGTACGATGGCGTATGCTCAAGCACTGCCGTCTCTTGCCCTTTTCGACAACT
This sequence comes from Saprolegnia diclina VS20, assembly GCF_000281045.1. Taxonomy (NCBI): domain Eukaryota; phylum Oomycota; class Saprolegniomycetes; order Saprolegniales; family Saprolegniaceae; genus Saprolegnia; species Saprolegnia diclina. The sequence goes on from NW_008246193.1 coordinate 10,076, forward strand.
CCCGGCTTTGGACGCGCTGCGCGGCCCGTTCTGCACCCGATTGCTACCGACGCCATGCTCGTGGTTCGCTTCGACGGCGCCGTTGATTCTCGTCTTTCCTGCGGCTGCGGAAGAAGGCGCCGCCGCAGCATTGAAGTCCTCTTCCGGTCAGCCCGACACTCGAGCCATTTGCGCCCGCGCGGCCTGCCGGTTCCGCTTCACGTGCAGGACTCGCTTGCTTTCTGAAGGCGTATGCGCACACCAAAATTGAAGAAAGTGCACTTGGCGCAGGCGATGTAGCAAAGTACCCAGGCGCGCGTTTTTTGTAAACTTGATATATTGATACTTTTGTGTTCCTAGTTGCTATTTCGCACGTATGCGCAAAGGAAGAGCTGCAGCGCGCTGCCTAGTTGTCTACTAGCTTTGAGCTAATTATTGTTTTGTCGAATGCTTTTTGTACGACAATTTCCTCCATCGCTGGAGGCTTGACTATGCTAAACCGGTCACATCCGGTTGCGCTGGCCAGTCTACCAGTCTACCCAGTCTACCACTGAAAATCACGCAATGATCACATATCTTTATAATCTTGTCTTATTGTAAGCTAATATGAAATTGTGAATAGAGTACGTATTGCGCGAGGAGGCTTGACAGTATCTGCGATGCAGCAGCAAGCATCGCGGGTTTCGGAGGGTCCCATGCACACACATATTTTGGCTGACCAATGAGAACGCAGATATGAGATCATTTTGTATAATCACATACTAGTACTACATAAGCCACAGACCGCACACAACACAGGAATCGTCTGATCAGGTGTAACCCGGTGATTCCAACCAACTCAATGGACCCATGCATCTACCTGCCGAGGTAGATGCCGCTAGGTAGACGCATTCATTCGAATGCAAGACTTCTAATATTAGTGGGAGCTCAGTCATCGGCGTGTCCTGGACGTTGGTCGCTGGAATGATGGTCTATGTTCCGAGCCGTACTTCCGACGTTGCAAGTGTCACTGCGCAGGTGATCTTCAAAATTCAAAAATCCCTAGTCGCAGAACATTAAACAAACGGGATCACGGAACTATCGCTGTGGGTGGCTACAGTCGAGTGGAGTGGTCGACATCCGGTCCACGGCAACAAATTTCATGAAGCGTGTGCAACCGTCGACGCCATTCCAACGACTCGGCCAAACGAGCGGTGGCCACGAGAAAAGGGCCGTGGTACCCACACCCAGTGCTCGGTTTCTCCTGGCAGAGCCTTGGTAACTGCGACTTGGTCCGGTGTACTCGGTTTGTCCTCCTGCTGTCGCTGCCGCCTCCTCTCCCAAAACACGTCATTTTCATTTTTGCATCGTCATGATCCAAGCCATCGAGACTGCCGCAGCCTTCTTGGACTCTATCGCGCCACTGACAATCGCAGATCCTGAGGGACTGCAACTCATTGGCATCGTCGCGCGCGTCACTACCGGCAACCATCACTTTGTCTCGGTCGACGCAACGACCGGCGAGGTCCGCGCCTGTGCCCTTGTCACCAGCCGCGGGCTCATCATGAGCCCGACCATGGAAGCCACCGACGCCCGTGCGCTTGGCCTCCTCGTCGCCTCAACCGTGCCCGGTTTAATTCCCGAAGCACGGGGTCCGAAAGCGAGCCTCCCAGCATTTCTCGACGGCTACACCTCCAAGCACGTGACGGCCAAGGTGACACCGCACCATCACTTGCTGCTCTACGTGCTCAACCCAGCGGCGCTGCCGACGAACGTCAACGCCATCGGTGGTCGGACTGTGGTCGGTGCCGCGGCGCTGGCAACGACTGAGCACAAGCCTTTGCTCCTTGCGTTTATGGCGCGCTTCTACGACGAGGTCGGTGAGCCCTCGACGCCCGCCGCGATTGAAGCCAGCCTCGACGCGCAGATGGCACGTCAAGGCATGTATGTCTGGCTCGTGGACGGCAGTGTCGTGGCCTGCGCCGGGCACTCGGCCCCTGTGCCTGCCCCCGATGGTATTATACGTCCAAGAAGGACACTATTGTCTTATGTGTCTGTGATGACTAGGGTCGTTTGCGCTGTATCGCATCATGACGGTGTTTACACCGGAAGCGCATCGGGGCAACGGGTACGCGTCGGCGCTGACGGCGAGTATTTGCCACAACCTGCTTGCATTGCGTGACGGACCGCCAAGCCGCCTCATGCTCTTTGCAGACGCGACGGTCGCGGCGGCCAACAAGGCATACCAACGCATTGGTTTTGTTCAAAAGAGCGAGATGATTACAGCGCGTGTCGAATCGACCGAGTCATAAGGCAGAATTCATACAGCGTTTTCAAGAGTACATCAACTGCAATGTCTGCCTTCCAAACACCAACGCGTTGGGCTGTTTTCTTTACTGTCTCTGGCTCAAACACGCGTGTGTGAGCAATCGCTGGAGCTCGGCATCCTGGACGGCAGCAGCGCAACGCTGGGCGTTGGCGCCAGCGGCATTGCGCCAGAAATGACTACAAACACTGGCCAGTGCCCAGTCCACGACCGCCCCGCGCTTCAAGAGTGTTGTTGCGCGCGCTTCGACGGATGGCAGGAGCTCCAAGTTGGCCTTTTGTCCTTGGGTCGTCAACTCGGACGAGGTGAGTTCGCGCAGCGTTGGGCGCCAGCGGTCCGGGAGCACAAACAAATCGAGCAGAAAGAGGACGTTGTCGATGGCGTCCGTCGGGTGCATGCAGAGTGGCAGGAGCCGCTGGCTCTTGGTCGCACACTGCGGCACACCGGCGATCGCACCAAGCGCGGACCGCGCGGCTTCGATGCTGGGACACCACTGCTTGAATGTCTCGGGACTTGTGATGGTGATCTCGGCTTCGAGTACGCTTTTCCAGCCGAGCTCGGGCTGGCGCTTCAAGATACGCGCCGCGACGTCGGGTCTGCCGTGCCGCCAGGCTTCCTTGACAGCCGAGACCGACCCGCCTTCGTGTCGATGCGTCAATAGAAAATCGACTATCGGCCACGCGCTGCTTGTCACGGCGCCGTCGAGCGCGGCGGTCGTGCAGCCAGCCGGCGAATGCTCGTGGAGGTACTGGACGAGTGCGAGACTGCCTTGGGTGCACGCCTCGTCCAACCACGCCGCGCGATACGGAACCTCGAAAGCCACCAAAAGTCGAATGACCTCGATGGTGTAGCGCGTGATCGCAAGCGACTCGAGTGTCGGAAATGTATACCCGAGGGAGAGTAGATGCTGCGCGATCGACGCATGACCGTTCTCCAGTGCAATCCCAACGACGCGGTTTCGGCTACCGCCTTCGCTTCGGTGGGCCAAGAGGAAGCGCACGACGGGCTCATGGCCGTTGCCAGCAGCGTCGTCGACAGCAAAGACGGTGCAGTCGTAAGTGCCAAGAGAATGGAGGTACTGAACGACCGCAAGGTGACCGTTGGCCGCCGCAAAGTCGAGCATGTTAAGCGACGCACCCTCAGTTCGGTGCTCGGCGAGGAAGCGGACAACGTCGAGATGGCCGAGCGCAATGGCTTCGTCAAGCGCCTTGACGGTGCAGCCTTCGGTTCGGTTGAAATGAAGAAACTCAACGACCTCCAAATGACCGTTGGCCGCCGCCTCGTCCATGGCCTTGACGGTGCAGCCTTCGGTTCGATGCGCATGCAGAAAGGCGACGACCGCCAAATGCCCATTCGCTGCCGCCTTGTCGAGCGCGTCTGTCCGACAAGAAAAGCCGAGCTCGTGGAGCTGTCGTACGAGCGGCAGCCACCCTTGTGCGGCAGCGTCCTCCAAGAGCGACGGGTACGCGAGCCACGGAAGCAACTCGAGGGCCAGCATGACGTTGGTCAGCGTACCCTGGACAATGGCCGACCGGATGTCGGACGAGAGGACACCATTGTTGCTGACGCCAAAGCGCACCAGCAGCATGAGGGCCTTCGAGTCGTTGCTGCGCAGCGCTTGCGCGAGCGCCCAACGCGTTTGGGTACCTTGTCGCTCGACGAGCGCGTTGAGAGGTCGGCGGAGCTCGGGCACGTTCCTTCGCTGGTTCAGAAGAAACTCGGCAATCTCGATGCGGCTGCTGGTGAACGCCAGCATGATGGCGTCTTCGGACGCGAGATCCGGACGACACCGAAGGATGCGCTGGGTGAGGCGCAGACAACCTTGGGCAATGGCCACGTGCAGCGGCAACCGCTCATCGCGCTCAAGGCCTCTCAGACCGTACAGCATGGCGCCGAAATGAGCCATTGGCGAGAGGCCGTCGGTAAAGCGAGAGTGGAAGGACGGGTCGACAACATACTGATGTCCGGCAAAGCCCACGAGGCAGTCGATGGCGCGGAAGGCCTTCTGGACGTCGGCGTAGACGCCAGACTGGAAGCAAAAGACGACCGACGCAAGCTCGGGCTGCTGGAGCACGACGCTCCCAAAGTTGGCCATGCAACTATGGCAAAGTGGTGCTCTGCATCAGAGGTCTGCACGGGATTTTCGACCCACCCAACCCAGCCCATTGGTTAAAAAATATTTTTCGACCCACCCAGCCCAGCCCATGGGGTCTTTCAACCCACCCAGACCCATACCCAGACCCACGGGTCGATGGGTCTGCTGAGGGTCAATGGGTCCAATATAAAAATATCAATCAAAACAATTGACCAAGCAAAATAGGAGAGGAGGATTGGGCATCTTGTCGTCACACCAGTCAACGGTGACGAGCTTGCGCTTCGCGCCGCGGTCCGTCGTTGCCGATGAATGGTACATGGCGTCCTGCGTCGAGGTTGGAGCGTTGGAAGCGACGCGAGCCTTCGGTGAAGCGGGCAAGTCGGGCATTTCCGTCGCAATGTCCTTGATTAGTGCGATCGCCCGCGTCTCTTCGTCGGCCGAAATGTACTCCTTCTTGAGCGAGCCGAGCTTCGTCGGGTCGAAGAAAGGCGGCCGCGAGATGGATGTCGCTGAAAAGGATCTTCTCCGTGAGCACGTCGCCAACTGCCTTGCGTAAGGCAGCGATATCGCTGGAGTCGGCGTCATCGGGAAGGCAATGCTTGCGTAGCGCAGAGACGAAAGCAAGTCACGGATTGAGGACATGAAGATCACCGCAAGAAGACTTAAGTGTTGTCGAGAGATGACAAAACTGAGGTCATTATTCACACATATTACATGTAGCTGTCGGCATTCACGAGGCGGGAGTCGGCGGAGCTCTCGGTGGCATGACCGCATCACGCATTCAGAAGCCACGAGTCGTCATGGGACGTCGTCATCATTCGCTGACGATTACATGATCGAAGCTGGGTCGGCATGGCCGCTGCCCATGCGCCAACCCGACCCAACCCATGTTTTTTTCGGGCCGACCCAACCCAACCCGGCACCACTTTTTTTTTCGACCCACCCAGCTGGGCCCACGAGCCCGGGTTGGGCCGAGCCGAGTCATGGGTCATGGGCCAATGGGTCATTCTGCGGATCTCTGCTCTGCATGGATACCGGTATGTCATTTGGCATGCGAACTTCATTCACCGGCGTCCTCGAGATCCCAGAGTGCACGTTGCGAGTGCACACGTGTACCTTCACTCACGGCGCGACTTTGCAGCTGTGCGACAGACGCATGTAACGTCTGGAGCTGGAATGGACGGTCTCGGTTGCTGGCGGTTTCAGGTCGGTTGTCCGCATATCACTTGGCCACCTCTTGTTGCGTGCATTCGCAAGGCTAGCAATTTGCACCAATTTATGAACGATGCCTGCACCAGAAACTCAAACAAATAGAATGCCACACTACAAAGTTACACATGCGACTCGTCGACGCGCTTGTACTCGGTCGTTGGCACCGGGCACTCGATCGGTTTGGTCTCTTGGCGCTTGTACGTCAAGACGCTGTCGGTCGTAAAGACCACGAGCGCGATCCAAATCACGATAAAGCCAATGAGCTTGGTCGTCGTGAACGGCTCGTCGTAGAGGAAAAGGCCCAGCAGAAACGTGATCGTCGGGCAAACGTACTGCAAAATGCCCATGAGAGCCATCGGGATGACCGGCGCCGCCTTGGCAAAGAGGATCAACGGCAAGATCGTAATCACGCCCGTGCCCACGAGGAGGAGATTGGTCTTGGTGTCGACGTGGCCAAACGCCCCGCTGCCCTGCGCGTCGACGCAAACCAAGTAGATGGCTGCCGGCACGAGCATCAAGCTAGTCTCGAGCGTCAAGCCATGGAACGAGTCGAGCGGCGCCATCTTCTTGGCCAAATTGTACAAGCCCGACGTCGTCGCGAGCGTGATGGCGAGGTACGGGAACTTGCCGTACGCGATCGTCGGGATCAAGACGCCGACGAGCGCGATGCCGAGCGCGATCCACTGCCACTTGGAGAGCGATTCCTTGAGGAAGACGCGACCGAGAACCGCGTTGACCATCGGGTTGATAAAGTACCCGAGGCTGAGTTCGATGATGCGGTTCGAGTTGGTCGCAAAGACGTAGATGAAGAAGTTGCCCGTGAGGAGGACGATCGCAATGCCGTAAATCAAGATATTGCGCTTCGTAAAGGCGACAGCCGCGTACGCGCGCCATTGGCACGTCAGAAGCACGATGGCGAGGAGGATGAGGCCGGACCACAACACGCGGTGCACGGCGACTTGCATGTCGGGCACGTCCGGGAGCTGCTTCCAGTAGATGGGAAAGAACCCCCACATCGTAAACGCCGTGAGCGCGCAGAGGACGCCGTGCTGCAGTGACATCGACATGGCAAAAAGCAAAGTGACGTCGCTGGACGTGGGAGTTGGTCACGCTGGGATACGCAAGATACGTGGGTGCGGTCCACAGCATCCACTCGTTCTTGTACCTGGAGCAATCATTGCTTGTCGCGAGCGGTGCCATCGACGCGATACTGGAAGGCGATCGTTTTGAAGTGGTTTTAGTCGTACATTAGTACATTAGTACACCGAGAAAGTGCTCAACTAGACGTTTTTCGGTTATCAAGACAACGGAGGCTATGCAGGAGCAGGTTGGACGTCCCACGTCGGTTGGATACGTGGCTGCAATGTGTCGAGGGTGTGACGTTGGCGCGTCACGCCTCGACGATGCCAGCGACGGAGCGTTCATCAACTGCCTGTGTGATGACGTGGCAGCGCGAGCAAGCAGTCAACAAAGCAACCAAGACACAATATTTTTAAGCTTATACTGTCTCCTTCTCCTTGGACATCTCCACGTAGCTCGCGCTCGGTTCTTGGATAGCCACCGCTTTCGAACTCCGATGGTGCCAGTAAATGCCTTCGGCTGTAAACAGTAGGAGCGCCAGCCACACCAAAATGAACCCCACCAGCTTGTACGTCGAGAACGGCTCGTGGTAGATGAGCACGCCGACGAGGAACTGCAGACTCGGACACACATATTGGATGACGCCCAGCAGACTCAGCGGGATGCGCTGCGCCGCCGACGAAAAGAAGAGCAGCGGGATGATCGTCACGACGCCCGCCAGCAGCATGAGGACAGTCTGGACCGTGTTGACATGGAGAAAGGCTGCAGTGCCGTTCGCTTGGACGACAATGAGGTACGCTAGCGACGGGAGAAAGAGGATGCCGGTCTCGAGCGTGAGGCCGTAGAGAGAGTTGAGCGGCGCCTTCTTCTTGACGAGGCCGTAAAGGCCAAAGGAGAGTGCGAGGCAGAGTGCGATCCATGGAAACTTTCCGTAGGCAAACGCTACGACAAGGACGCCGGCAGTGGCCACAGCGAGCGACGCCCACTGGAGATACCGGAGTCGTTCTTTGAGAAAGGCGACGCCGAGGAGGACGTTGATGAGCGGGTTGATAAAGTACCCGAGGCTCGTTTCGATGACATGGCCGGCGTTGACGGCCCACACAAAGAGGAGCCAGTTGGTGAAGATCATAAGCGCCGAGACCGTGTAGATGACAAGGTTGCGCTTGGTGAGCGCGGCATCTCGGAACGCGGGCCATTGGCAGGTACCCAGAATGACGAGGCTAAGCGCGAGGAAGGACCAGACGATGCGGTGCATGGCGAGCTGGAGCGCCGAGATGTCATCGAGCTGCTTCCAGTAGATGGGAAAGAAACCCCAGATGATAAAGGCCGCGAGCGCGTACGCGATGCCGAGGCGCATGGGCGATGGCGGGGATCGAGGAACACTGCCGATGGAAAGGGCAACGTCGGCGCGCACCCGGAACACCACCGACGCCGGATCGTTCCGAGGGACCCCTACATAAAATGAATAGCTTGTCTTTTGTATCAATGGGGTGGGGGCCTTGAAAAAAGACGTGGAGTTTGCACTTGAAGTTGAAGTATGGGTGGTGGAGGAGCTGCCACGTGGGTGCGACGATACTAGTAAGTAGCTCATGTAGTAGTCTCGTTCGACGGCGATGGCTGCTCGCGAGAAGCTGGCATAAGAGTTTACTACGACGTCGACGGCGTCTCCGAGACTAATAATGGGCACCTCTGACGAATAATGGGCTCCTCTCCAGCACCGGCAAAAGGTTCAATAAGATCACGTAAGCTAAGATCTTACTTGCTTATTTGGCTCGGCGGAAAGGCTACTGCAAGTACCCACTAGGATACGATTCGCACCAATCATGTATCGACCCACGACGAAGCAATCCTTGAGATCATTCTGTAAAGATTCAAAGTTGCTAAGTATGTAGTAGCTCGGAAAGTCCTAATGGCTAGAAGAGGACTAGACGCTGTCGACGGGAGGAGTCTGGACGCTGTTGGCCGCTTCTGCGATCTTGGCGCGATGGAGCTCGACAAGACTTTCCATCGTGTACAGTAGCAGCGCAGCCCACACGAGGATGAACCCAATGAGCTTGAACGTCGAGAAGGGCTCGTCATACATGAAGACGCCGAGCAAAAACTGAACGCTCGGCGCAATGTACTGCGTAATGCCGAGGAGACTGAGCGAAATGCGCGGCGCCGCAATCGCAAACAGCAACAGCGGCGCGATGGTCACGGCGCCGCCGCCCACGAGCATGAGATTCGATGTCGTGTCGACGTGGCCAAAGGCACCGGACCCGTTGCACTCGGCGACAACGAGGTAGACGACCGACGGCGGCAGCAGTAGCATGCACTCGAGCGTCAAGCCGTTCAGCGCGGTCAGCGGCGCCAGCTTCTTGATATAGCCGTAGAGCGCAAACGTTGTAGCGAGCGTGAGCGCAATCCACGGAAACTTGGCGTACGCGATCGCAACGACAAGGACACCGGCCGCGGCGACCGCGATCGCGACCCACTGAAGCCATCGGAGTCGCTCGTAGAACAAGACAACCCCCAGCACGACGTTGAGAAGCGGGTTGATAAAGTACCCGAGGCTGGCTTCGACGATGTACCCGGCGTTGATGGCCCAAACGAGGAGGAGCCAATTGGTGAGGATGAAGACGCTCGAGAGCGCGTAGATGCCGGCGACGCGCCACGATGCAATCGCTTGCAGATATGCTTGCAACTGGCGCGATCCCACGAGGTACAGCAGGAGCAGCACAAACGACCACACGATGCGGTGGAGCGCTAGCTGGACGGCCGAGATCGCCTCGAGCTGCTTCCAGTAGATCGGAAAGAGGCCCCAGAGCACAAAGCACCCGACTGCAGCGAGAAGACCAATGTGCGGCATTGGGCAAAACTAAAAATGACAGCAAAGGAGATTGCGACTTTACAAGGGCAGTATCCGCGCTCTACGAATGGTACTAGCGTTCGCGTTCACGCGGTGCTTGTGCGCTTTCTTGTGATGAGTAGTAGTCGTGTTCTAGTCGTTATGTCGCAACGTGTATGACGTCACCGGCGACTGGCTTTCGCCGAATCAGACACGGGGTAGGGTAAAACGAGTGATGACACGAAACGTGGCAGCGTGCAATCGCGGTGCGCACCTGGATACGCCAAGAGGACCAAGTTGGCGTGAGTAGAAAGGGTTCTGTTTTCTACAGTGATACAAATTATTGCCAAGTTGCGACACGAGGCGCACAAGGCTACCCGTCGCCTGTCCAGGTTCCTTTCAGACTGTTAGTGGGCGTGCTCATTTGAGAAAGCTCATCGAGATGGCGCAGCTAGGCGTTTGCAACAAGAAGAAGAGTGAAGGATATGCAAAAGCTCAGTATCAACGTATATAATGTATTTCTCTTTTACTGGTTTCATTTTTAGCCAATTCGAAGCAGTTAGGTGTATGGAGCACGACGTCACGCTCCATTGATGCATGCAATGTCCTGCGAATATAGTACGAACGCCCGAGACCTTCAAGCGCAGGCAAACGGCAAGTTGCAAAAGAGAAGAAACACGACATAAACGTTTGCGACTTGTCTTTTGCCTGCGCTTGAAGGTCTCGGGCGTTCGTACTATATTCGCAGGACGTGGCATGCGTCGATGGAGCGTGACGTAGTGCCCCATACATCTAAACTGCTTCCAATTGGCAACAAATGAAACCCGTAAAAAGAAAGAAACACGACATAAACTTTTGCAACTTGCCGTTTACCTGCGTTTGGAGATATCGAGCGTTGGTAATATGCACGTAGGATATTGCATGCATCGATGGTGCGTGACGTAGTGGTCCATACATCTAAACTGCTTCCGATTAGCTACAAATGACACCCGTAAGGCCATTGGAAGCTGCCGATGATAATGAGACCGAGGGTGACGAAGGACCAGACGATGCGGTGCATGGCGAGCTAGAGCGCCGAGATGTCATCGAGCTGCTTCCAGTAGATGACCAAAAAGGCCTCGTCATCAGACCGCCAAGTCGATTAGGCAGCTGTTTTGACCCTAATCCACCATCGGCATGCTTGGCCAGTATCGCAATTGGGCTCCTGTCGACGATCGCTTGTCGACAAACGTGTTGCTGTTCAAGCACTCTTGCGAGAACCATCCTCGCCGCTTCAGTTAAAGTAATTACTTGGCCCGCGCGATGCTTTCCGTGAGCTGCCATCGACGTTGTTGGAGAACTACGCTGGACGAGCCAGTCCGACGTTGCCGGTCGGGCTGATCGAGGCAGATGCGTGTGGGATACCAAGGGAATGACAGAATTCCTGAGGAGGAGTCAGCATCGCACGACTATGCATTTGTGTATTTGATGTAGTTTACTAGTATCGCTCAACTTCTCGTCACTTCGACATTGTCGTCTCCTGTGCGCGGAGGCTAACGCGGCATGTGCCGAAAATAAGTCCGGCTGTTTCAACCGACAACGTGTTTCCTACACCTGTTTTAAACACTCCGAGTTTGGATCCGAGAGCGATCGGCCGATGGACCGACCACCGACGCTCGAGGACCTGGTCCGGGACGACGGCGATGCAATGTACGTGGCAGAGCCGTCGCGCACCGAAGCATTCCTCAGTCGCATCATCGAGCAGCAGCAGGATGAGCTGCATGCACTGCGCAAGACCGACCAACTGCCGCGTGGCGACGCTGTCGAGGGCAACAACAACGACCTCGTCATGGAGATCTCGATCAGCACCTTTATCGACGTTCGCACCTTTGTTCCTTGATGTGCCGTCGTGGCTCATGGAGACTGCTAGCTTGAGAACGCGCTCTTGACCAAGAAGAAGCAGCTCTTGCAGCGCGACGTGACCATCTCGCAGCTCCGCGCCGCGCTCACCGACGCCAACGAGCGCGCTGACGCCACGCAGACCGAGTACGACACACTGCGGCGCGAGCACCACGCCTTGCGCCTCTCGCTCGAGGCGCCACGCGCGAAACCCAAAGACGACATGAGCGACCATACGCTGTGCCGGCGGACCATGCACGAGCTCGACCAGCAGCGGCAGACGCTGGTCGAGCGCTGCCGGCTCCTCGCGCTCGAGGCCGCGCGATACCGCCATCACCAAGAGCGACTCAAGGCGCAGTGGTCCGAGGCGACGCAGGCCGTTGACCAACTTCAACACCAGCGGCAGCAGCAGCTCGATGTGATCCACGATCTACAAGCGCAGGTGCACGCCTTCCGCGCCATGCAGACAACCGCAAACCCGTCAATCTCGACGACGCTTACGTCGTCATCGACCATGACCGAGGCGTCAAGTGATGCGCCATCGTACGAGGTCTCGGCGGTTCGAACCACGGACCTGCAGATCATCGCGGCTCAAAACCACCGCATCGAGGCCCTCGAGGGTGTCGTCGACGCGTTGCGTTCGCAGGTCGAAGCGCTGCACGCACAGCAAACAACGTTCGACGCCGAGCATGCAACGGTACGTCAACCCCATGTATCTGAGCTCACTTGAACGGTAGCTGCGACGCCGCGCCAACGTCTGGAAGGGCTGCATCTACACGCTTCTCAACAAGCACCACAAGAGAACGCTGGATCTCCAAGCCGCTCTCAAAGCGCGCGATCTGCTGCAAGCGGAGAAGCGACAGTACATTGCCGACTACAAGAAACGCAAAGCGCAGTGTAGCGCGCTGCAGGCAACGCTGGAGGCCGCCAACGACCAGCTCGAGAAGGACCAGAGCATGCTGGCCGAGCACAAGACGCGGTAGTCACTCGATGCGACGGCGGTCGTGCTGAATCGAGCTAGGATACGGTACTATAGCCAGACGATCCGACACAACGCCGAGCGGATGCGAGCACTCGTTGCGACATGCGAAGCCATGCAGTCCAAGGTAGCCTGCTAGACGGCCACCCTGTGCATTATTATGCTTTGTAGCTGCAAGTTATCCAGGCGCGCTACCAGCGGTCCAACGTCCAGCGCAAGCAGCTCGCGGCGCAGTCGTCGACGTACAAGAGCCTACTCCACGACGAGAAGCGCGAGCGCGAAGCGTACGTCCTTTCTCTTTCACTTCCACGCCGCCCACGGCGCTTTGCAGCGCGCTGGTCGAGATCGAAGCGTTCCGGAATGCGCTCGTGCAAGTGTGCCAAGAAGCAATCGCCATGCCGCCCCAGTGGACCGTGGAGCATGTACAGACCGTCACCGGCATCGCCGAGCCCCTCGTGTACGGCTAAGATGGAGGAATTGTACATTGTATTTTGTCCACATTTTGCATTTTTGTCCATAAAAAATTATATTGCGTGGAGCTATCGCAAGCGGCTACGTTTCGTGGTGCTTGAAGAAGCGCACGAGGTGCGGCAGCGCTGGCCCAAACGACGGGAACGCTTGCGTCCGGTCGTTGATCCACTGCGGCAGGCGCGACCGGATGATCGGCGTGTTGTAGCGCCGGTCGAGGAGCACAATGCTTGCGTAATCCTTTTGGTGGCGAATCGAGCGCCCAATGCTCTGGTTGACGGCCTACATGTCCGTTTTGTTTCAATACTTCAACTTGAAAGAGACGCCGACCTTCATGCACATGTTGGAGTAAAACTCGTGGGACGTGAGCTTGGCGCCGGACGCTTCCATGTACTTCATTTGCTGCAGAAGTTCGGCGTCGTGTGGGTTCGGGTACGGAAGCCCAACCATGACAACGCAGCTAATATGAGGTTGGATCGCGCTTAGGGTTGGGGTTCAACCGACCGCGCCAAATCGTCGCTGAAGTTGATGCCCTCCGACATCTTGCCGCCCACGACGCTAAAGAGCAAGCCACCTACGCACGCAATTCTTATTCTTAGTGCGTCCTGATGAAACGAGGTACCCGTGTCGTGGCAGGCTGCTGCGTACGCCGTCAAGACGCCGTCGACGTCGGCGGCCGACTTTGGTTCGCGAAAGATGCGTTTCTTTTGCTCGAGCGCCGCCAGTTGCCCTAGTTCAACCACTGAATTGTCGTGCAGTCGGTAGACTAGGAAACAACCGTTGGCCGTCCAGTGGTTCACAATCTGCTGCTCGTACGCGTACGAGGGGAAGAAGCATACGACGCCCGCCGGCACGATGCGTACGAGGTTGAGCAGAATGCGCCCGACTTCGTCCATCGTCTAGAAATGTTTTAACATAATAGTTGATATGTTGGACTATACCTGCGGTAAATTGCGTTTCTGGTACGTGAAGTCCAGTTCCTGGTTGGTCGGTCCGACACTCAGCGCCACTACGAATCTCGCATCAGTCGCTCGCTGTCGATCTTTGTCTACCGCCAGTCAAGTGCGACGGCGGAATGATGTGCCCGCACGAAAAGACCTTGAGCCGGTCGGGCGACGACCCAAGGAGGAGCTGGTGGAGGACTTGGTCGATCTAATCGCACGCAACTTTAACATTGGCACGGCCAATCAAGACGCTGTACGCACGGGCTGCATCGTGCCACCGGCGAGGATCACCGACCGCGCTTCCGATAGGACGTCCGCAAAGTGCAACGCGGGGTTGAGGAGGAGGAATTTCAGACACGGCATCTTGCCGTCGCCACCCTCCTTGTCCTACAATCATGTCTTGAAACACGCAACTTTCAACTGGTGACATACTTGATAGTGGAGCAGGAGCCGGCCGTTTGTCGACGCAGTTGTGAGCGCCAGCATGAACGACTGGATCGACCGGAGTGGCGAAATGTGCGTGGACGTTGCACCGACCGTCGTCGCCTCCTGAAGACGCTCGCCGTCCTCCGAGAACTCGCTCGATAAAAACCCAAGGAGCTACATCCACGGGTTGGTGATCGCACGAGAGTGTTGTGGCTCGTACTTTTTGAGAAAGCTGGCTGCGCTCGAGGTACTGGTGGAGCTTGAACAAATTGATGTTGTCAAGCTTGGTCTACACACACGCAATTTTGACATTTCGCAGGCGCAACGTCGGTACCTCGAAGAGAAAGTCCGTGATGCTCCAGACCGTCGTCGTGGCCTCCTTGGCTTTGGCTTTGGCCGTGAGAAACTTGTGGCAGCTCTGCAGCACATTCAAAAGCTGCTTGATGTAGTAGACGTTCCGGCCTTTCAGTCGCCCTTCGTAACTACACCGACATATTGTTTCTACTTTCTAAATACTGTGGGCTGGCCTACCGCTTGAAGTAGCTCCACACTTGGCGCCGGGTTTGAATCCACTGTTTTACAACTTGATACATTCTGTACCAAACGTTGGACGAGGCGTACCTGTTGGCTCGAGACGAGCACCGCGTACGTGGCGTTGACAGCATCGGCAATGTTGTGCGCTTCGTCAAAGATGACAATACTGTCCTTGAGGCGAATGCCGAGTGACTCGCGCGTCGCCTTGCTCAGTAGCATCGAGTACGGCATCGCAATCACCTGGTATTTTCGTATACTTTTCCGAAAATTCAAAGGCTTTATACCTGCGCCGCGGAGAGGGCCGACCGCGCGCCATAGTAGGCACACGCTGAGAGCTGGTCGCCGAGTGTATACAGCTCTTCAATGTCCTGGACCTGCGCCTAAAGGTATAATGTATGAATCGCAACATTCGAGTGTCAAAATTTGCGTACCAACGCGTGCTGGCGGAAGTACCGCTGCAATGATTTCTTATTGTACGGACACCCCGGCGCCTTCTTCTTTGCCGACGTTGACTGGATCAAGTCGAGACACTTGTCGTTCATCGCTGCGTCCGTCTTGAGCTTGCGGACGTCCGGGTGGATGCACAGCGACTTGCTACGGAATCCAGATGGCTAAATGCACGCCACTTTCGAGCCCACGCACCGAGCACCGAGTGTGAGCGTCCGCAGCGACGCGCCAAACTTGGTCTTCTTGATCTCGTGCATAAACTGGCTCAGCTGCGAGTGCGTTCGACTGCAGTAGAAGATCTAGTCAAGAGTGTGTACCATTTTCATCCTGTGAATGCTCGTGTCTACCTGCACGATGCCATAGTCGACTGGCTCGTCAAAGCCGCGGCCAGCGTCTTCATCGTCGACCTCGTCGTCGCTGTCGTCGCGGCTGCCCGTCTCCTTGTCACTGAGGTACTCGGGCACAATGTAGTTCTCGTCCGTCTCGAGCGTTGCAGCTGCCGGTGGCTTGCGGCCGCGCGGCGCGTCTCGACCGCCGTGCATGAGCCGCAGGTCTTTCATGCGCGCGTGCGCTGGATTCGCGCGGATCTCGTCAAGCTTGGTGCACAGCGCCTTGAGCTCGGCTTGGTGCGCGGCCCCGGCCGACGGCGCCGCGTACGCCCGCAGCCACGCAGGTTCGTCCGAGGCTGTGGCAGCCGCGTCCTTCTCAAGAAGGACACCGCGGCTGTCCGTGTTGTGCTCGAGCCACGTGAGCGTGCCGCAGATCAAACTCAGCGACTTGCCCTACATTGCCGTTGCAGAAAGTGCAATGTCAGAAAGGCGTACCGTGCCAGTGGGCGACTCGAAGATGCCAATCTTGCGCTCGTCAATGGCCTCGTAGAGCTCCTTCATGAGACTCTCTTGGATCGAGTACGGCGGAAACGGAAAGCCAAACGGATGCGCGTCCTCCTCGACCTTCTGCCGCTTCGGCGCGCTCATGCCTGACCTCGCTGGGATTGCAGATATGGAGTTATAGAGGTCTCTTGAAGTTTTATGCCATCCGGTTGCCGCTACAGTGTATGCGGAGGGGACAACCTTTCTCCTTCCCATGCAACGTCAAGCTTCATGGAAGGAGCTATGGTATAGCTCAAGGGCGGCGCCTGCCTCTACATACCTCTGCTCTTCAAAATGGGTCCTCTGGTTTCGTTTGATGAAGGTCGTTTACTGGGGTGCCGGCTTGAGCGAGACGAGTTGAGTCGAGACTTGATGCACAAGATCACCTAAAGTCGCTAGGCGCAGAAGGGCACAGTAGCCACAACTTCACAGTGTACTACTTTGCATAACCCAGAGTCCCAAGCGTGTGACACAGCTGGTGGGGCCGTGGTCGTCTCCGCCATGAGCGGTCTACAGCCTATGGCGCTGGACACGCCGTGTGACTCGAATTGTTTTCATCTGAGTCGACAAGCGTTGAATTGACACCACACGTGGCAGATGGTCTCAGCACGTCCACACCATGCACAGAGCTCGTTATCGAAACGAAAGCATCGGCTCGTTCAACGACAGGATGAACTCTGGGCTCCACTCCAAGTGTCGATGTACTAAGGAGGACGCTACTACATGTATCCAGGAAGTACTTGCGCACCTGCTCCAGAACGTCCATTTCGACGCCACATGCGCTTCGGTCCTCACGCTGACCTGATCACGCGGCAGCTTTGACCATGCGGTGTCGATACATCTGGGTGCAATTCTGCACAAAAGTTTTTCTTCAATGTATCAAAGAAAATACGTGGCGTCGACTCTGCTGGCGCCAACTCTAGCAAGTGCACAGCAAAACAGTGTGTTTGCCATCGCACGACAGCACCATTCTTCGATTTGACGAGTTCCCAAACCATCCAACCCACCACCAAGTAGCATGTCCTACGTCCTCGACATCCTCTCGCCGCGCGGCCTTCTCAAGCAGTGGCAGCCTGCCGTGCTCACGCTACACGAGCAAACGCTCACGCTCACCGACAAGGGCAAAGTCGTCACCACGCTGCGCGTCGCTGCTGCCCGCCCGCTCCCCGCGACGCCCAAACAAACGTACCTTGTCGAGATTTCGCCAGCTTCAGGCGGCAAGATCTTGACACTGGCAGTCACCACAGCCTTCTTGCAGTCGCAGCTCATCGCCGTCGTCAGTGCGGCTGCTGCCTCGCCGTCGTGGACGCTGCCGTCCGTGTCTCGACTCGACATGCAACTGGCTGTCGCCGACGCCGTTCTCGCTTCATCATCGTCGTCGTGTGAGCCGTGCGGTGTGACAGTCGACGACATCCAAGATCACTTGCGCGGCATGAAGACGATCTATGACGCCATTGGCAACCTTGATTCGCCAGAAGCGCTCTACGAGTACCTCTTGGAACTCGAAGCGGCGTACGTGGGCGAGCACCGGCAGTTGCATGCGGCGGGCGGACCGCGC
>NW_008246193.1:30409-31573 GCF_000281045.1 Saprolegnia diclina VS20
GTCGTTTCCGCACACAGTGTACCAGCTGCACCCGCTTCAGTACCTCCTCGGCACCAATCCGTTCGTACCAAAGGGTGAATCGATCGAGCGCATCCGCAACATCATTGGCGTCTGCGTCGTCTGCAAGCGCGAGCTGCCATCGTACTTGACGACCATCATGTACTTTCAAGACCAGCAAATTCAATGCGCGCACTGCAGAAACGACCTAGAACCGTGGTCCAACTACAAGACGCGGTACGAAGGTTCCACCGCGTTCGATATTCCGCTGCGCGACGTCTTGAGCCAGTGCCCGCACCGGTCGTGCCGGCGTTCTCTGACCAAGGACGAGATGTTCAAACTCCACCTTCTCGACGAGCCAATCGCATGCGGCGGCTGCAACAAGACGCTGCGCTACGAGACGTTTGAGATCGCCACCTTCATCCACGAATACCCGACGATGACGTACCGGTCCGAGGTGTGCGAAGGCGGCAAGGTCGAGAAGCGCCTTCACATGCCCAAGGAGATCCCGTCCGATGGCCGCTGGGAGAGCTACACGAACGAGCTGCGACGAACAATCGCGCAGTTTGCCAAGACGCAGCACACCGAGGGCGTCTACCGCTTCCGCGAGGTCGTCTATGCCCATCGCGTTGGCATCTCGTCGCAGCCGCCCGGTGCGTTCTCGATGGACCTGGTCCGTGGCATGTACCGCCAGCTCAGCTTTGTGATCAAAGTCTGCGCCAACTTTGACTACTGGATGAACCCGACGATTCTCCGCGCGTCGATCCGCCGCTACGAGCAGTTTGTGCAGGTGATCAGCAAAGGCGCGATCAAGAAAGGCCTTGGTATCGTGCCCACCGTCGACATTGACCTCGCTTGGCACACGCACCAGACCCACCCACTGGCTTACCAAAAGTACACGACCAAGGTCGCCAAGCGCGTGCTCGACCACGACGACAGCGTCGGCGGCAGCGATCTGCACGCGGGCTACCTCCACACGTGCGTCGCGTGGTCCAAGCTCTACAAGCAGCCGTACTCGTCGTACGTGCCGCCCAGTACGACGCTCGATGCGATGGTCAAGGCTGGCGCCAAGGTGGCCCAAGGCGCGTCTCGCTTTGTGGGTGTCGATGATCTGGAAGAGGGCGACGACGGCCTTCTCTCGGTGCTGGGCACGCCGGTGTTCGAGTC
>NW_008246193.1:52265-80241 GCF_000281045.1 Saprolegnia diclina VS20
TATCCCTCATCTCGTTCATCTGATTTGCATAAGCAGCGTTGGACCCTACCGGTGGCCACGGCCACTCGAACGTTCGTGTCACGCATGCAGTACACTTGTAGCAACCGGTCTGCGATTTCATCGACGCTGTGCCGACGACCGCGCCATCTACCCCCGGCACGAGAGAGCTGCAGCACCGTGGCTCGCGCTGTCCATGCTCTTGACCCCGCCGCCGACGCGTCACGAGCGCCGGCAAGGGCTTGCTCCGGCAGGTTCGAATTTAGGGCTTCGATATTTTGGTTTCACGTCGGTTAAAGTATGTTTAAACACGTTTTTGGTGCGACTTCAACAAGTGGCGGCCTTTCTGGCGGCAACCGTGCCACTACGCGTGTCAAAATCGGAACAGCAATGGCTTCGCGAGAGGACGCGCCGCTGCTGACCAAGTACGCGCAGAGCGACGTCGCGCGCGATGAGTTCCGTCACGTGCTGCTGCTCTCGGGCCCACTTGTGCTCACGGCCATCTGCGAGTATGTCGCCAACAGCGTCAACGCCATGTACACGGGCCACCTCACGTCCGAGAGCGATACCGTCCAGCTGCTCCTCGCCTCAAACGGGCTAGCATATCTCTTCTACGTGCTTTTGCTCTACAGCTTCGCGATCGGCGTCTGCACCGCGCTCGACGCGATGTGTGCCCAAGCGTACGGCCGCCACGCAGTCAGCGACATCCTCGTCTTGCTGCAGACTGCCGTCCTCTGCAGCGCGGTCCTCTGCATCCCCATGGCGCTCCTCTGCCTCTTTGCGGAACCCATCTTTCTTCTGCTTGGCCAACCGGCCGAGACTGCGGCCGTCACCGCCGACCTCCTCTACTACATGATGTTTGGCGTCCCGTTTGTCTTTGGCTACGAAATCAACAAGCGCATCCTCCAGAGCCAGAACGTCGTGTACCCTGCGGTACTTGCCGGCATCGCTGGCAACATTGTCAACGCGGTCGCTGCATATGGCCTCATGTTCCACACGTCCTTGGTCTTGCTACCAATCGAGTTTGGCCAAGCTCACCGTATCACTGGGGTTAGGGCTACAAGGGCAGCGCGGTCGCCTTCTCGCTCGCGTCCGCGACGTACTGCGGCGTGACGTCCTACTTTGTATGTAGTCCAAAGCAATGTCGGGTCGTGCTCATACCAACGGTAGGTGTACCAACAAGATCACTTGGCGTGGCGCGGCTGGCAGCTCTCGGAGGCCCTGGCGCAGCTGCCTCCGTTCCTCTCGTTGAGGTCGCCCTTCTCTTCGTATTGAGGTGGTCCATGCCTCATCAAATGCGTAGCTTGTTTGGCTGGATCATGTTTGTCTCGGAGTTTGCTGGCGTCGCGCTCACCTCGGTGCTCGCGGGTGCGTCGACTCGCAGCAAATGCTCGCGCTGGACCACTGTCCTGTAGGATGGCTGCCCCACTCGAACCTCGCGATCGGCTCCAACAACATTTTCCTCGGCTTTCGCCAAGTGTTTTTCATGGTGTACATGGGTCTCGGTGTGGCGAGGTACGATGTACACTATTGTCCACTATTTTATGGACGAAATCTACACTATACTCAATCACGCCTGTAGCACCGTGCGGGTGGGCAATGCGTTGGGAGCCAATGACCCGCACCGCGCCCAAGTCGCTGCGTTTCAGACCGTCGGCTTGTCGGCGTCCTGGGCGCTTTTGACCTCGGTCGTCATGGCCAGCGTCCGGTTCGTCTACCCACAGGCCTACACGAGTGACGCCGACACGCTTGCGTATGTTGAATATTGTCATCTTTTAGTCATGAGAAACTAGGCTTGCGGCGCACCTCATGCTCGTGAATGCACCGTTCCAGGTCGTCTTTGGCATTTGGATGGTCCTCCTCGGCGTCTTTCGTGGCAGCGCCAAGCCGCACACGGGCGCCATTCTCAACTGCCTCTTCATCCTCCTGCTCGGTGTGCCCCTCGGGTGGTACCTTGCGAGCACTCGGAATTTTGGTATCGAGGGCCTCTGGCTCGGTGCGTCGGTTGGCTACATCGTCTGCGCGGCGTACGGCATCTACTGGCTCTTCACCGTCAACTGGAAGCAAATGGCCCTCGAGGCACAAGCGACGCACGAAGCCTAGTTCATTTGTGTCGATAGACTATACCACGGATAAATCATTTTTCTTTGGCATACTCTTGCAGTAGAGCTGGATACGGCACCTAACGACGATGTGACACCATCCAGCAAAGCTGAACCAGCCAACACCGCTCGTCGGCCGTTGGACGACTTGTGCATCGACAACTGGCGTTGACAACTGTCATTTCAATAACTCCATGGCGTCGAGCAGGGCGGTCGGACCGACGCCTCCGAGCCGAGGGACCACCCTCCTCGCGGCTGCCGGTCGCCCACCCACGCTTTCCAAGTCGGCACTCTGTCGAAGCCGTCTTCGGTCTCTGCTACCTTCTCACGTCGCTCGCCTGCAGCGTCTATCATACGTCTTGCTGCTGTACCCCAAGTCAACGACCGGTGGTGGGCCGGCTTCCACGGGACGGGCCACGAGGCTTTTCTCATCGACCTCCTCAACACCGTCCTCGCCACAACAACGACGACGACCGCCTTTACACTGCTTCCGACGTACGCCCGCTGCGCCGTCTTGACCGACGCCGTACCCAGCTCCGCACGCCCAGCGCGTCGTGGTCGATGCGTATGAACGTTCACCAGTGCTACGTCGACTTTGCCGCGACGTTTGAAGTCGCCCATACGCTGTCACGACAAGCACGCTGCAAGCAAATGTACGCAGCGAATGCGGCGGTCTACGTGGAGGTCACCTTGCGCTTAGCGCGTCCTTGGCTAGTGTGCGCATGAGCACGTCACTTCCAGAGAAGATCCGCTACTGGGAGCGCCATTTTCAGTTGCAGTGGCAACCCGGCACCTCGGAAATCATGTTGGTTCAAAACGCGCTTGGCATGCAGCAGCTCGTGACGGTCAAGAACCTGGCGCAAAAGAGCGGTCCGTGGACATCGCTCGACTTGCGTTGGATGCCGCTCAACGACCTCGCGAACGGCCACGAGCTGAACCGACGTATGTCGTCAGTGAGATGCTTCTCACTGCAACACAAGGGGGCCCGCGATGGCTGGACGCGGCTGCTCGTAGCTCGTGCTGTTGTGCATTGAAGTTAATGCAAGGTTGTGCCAACAGCTTGGACATTAAGGGCTGGCGCATCTTTGTAGATAGATGAATCGTTTGATTGGATAGTTCATTGAATATATAGCACGAATCCAATCGCAAATAATAGTGGATAGCCCAATGCAAGAGAGTATCTACTTATGATTTAGTCGATCAGGTACTGCTACTCGGTGGCAGCGGCTTGGTGGGGTAGACGAGCACAATGTTGTCACCGCGGACGAGCAGCTGCCGTAGAAAGCGCTTTTGGACGCCGTCTGTTCGGTGCCATTGGGCCATGCTCGGTGGTGACGTCGTATGCTCCGGGGCACGAGGCACGTACCGCTCGGTCACGTCGATCAGGACGACGTTCATGTGCTTGTCAAAGCCTTTGAGGAACCCGGTGCACGTGCCCCGGATGCTATTGACTCGGCGAATGACGACACACACCTTGGCTTTGGCCTTCAAGCACGCGCGAAGTACGCTCAGCGGACCCGCTTCAAACTGATCTGCACGCGGTTTAACCCTGATCCCCACGAATGAACTGTACCTCCAATGGTCTCGAGCAGGGCCGGGCGCGCCGGGGCCACTAGGAAGACTCTCTGTCATCGCGCGTCACGACAAGAGTGCCGTACCTTTGGCGACAGCAGGCGTCGCTGGTTTGGGCTTGGTTTGGCCCACGCTAGCATTGTGGTGCGGGTCCGTCGGCGGTAGCTACTGGTCATTTGAGTCTCGTAGCAGATAGAATCGCGAGTCGTACCAGCGCCCGGCACTTGTTGAGATTGTCGAGCGGGTGCACGGGCTGCGTGTGCGGTAGACGCTCGTGCTCGCGCAGCGCAACTGCAGCGTCAAATGCGGCCGAGCGGTGGTCGCCGGGCGTTGACGGAGGTGCGACAAAGAGCTGGTAGCCGGGCACGTAGGCGTACTGGGGCTCGGGCACCGAGATGGCCTAAAGGAACGGATGCAGGTAGCATAAAGCTGGTCGAGGTGCGTACGAGGCTCTGCAGGTCGGGCTGGCGGCCGTACTTTTTCAAGAGCTTGGCGCAGAGCACATCTTCGCGGCCTGCAAAGACGCGTAGGATCTCGGGACTAGCAGAGCTCTAGCCTCCTCCTCAAGTACATTACATCCAGCGCTTACATGTTCTTGAGGTTTTCGGGGTTGTACTGCTCGTAGAAGGCCGTGATCCGCGCGGCCTTGGCCTGCGCCATGGCCTCGTCGGCCATCCCTTGGTTCTCGCGCTGCACGCTGCGATGCCATTGGGTATCATTTTATCCAATGAAATGCCGCCCGTCGTACAAGTATACAACAACATCAATTATTCGCTGGCACGCTAGCACGAGAGGAAGTGGGCGGTGATGGCGTCGTGGTGGCGGAGCAGGATCGGGTCGACGCCACTGCGTACGTTTTCGTAGAGGGTCGAGGCGTACGCAGGTGCGCGCAGCTGCCAGTCGGTGGCAAAGGCCGGCGGGAACGACAGCATCGTCGCCTTTCGGCACTGGACCATGGCAACAACAAATACCTTTTGAATCTCAACGTCAATGACGGCTGGCGCGAGTCCCTGAAGCAGCCCAAGCGCGTACAGCTGCTCTTGGTAGTCGGCCACAAGACCATTGGCGACTTGCAGCGTCGGCATGATCGGGTCACTGCGGGCCGTCGCGTTGGCGAACCGGGCCGCGACAACATCCCGGTTGGCTTTCGACGGCATGTTGGTCTTCTCGCACTTGTGGTAGAGCGTCCCGAGCGGGCCCGAGAGGTCGTACGTATAGCCGAGTCGGGTCGTATCGACGAGCTGCACAAACTCGGCGGGCACGCTACCAAACCACGTCGTAGCGTTGGCGTCCGTCGGTCGCTGAATGTCGACGGCGTCGCGGCGCAGGTAGGCGAGGTACGCCGAGTTGCCATCGAGCGGCTCGACGACGCACTTGTAATGGACCGTGAATAGCGCATCGATCGTTGCGAAATGCGACCAGACGAGCGGATCGACCACCGTGAGCGTCTGGTTGGCGATGGCCCCGCCCAGCCATGCGTGGACGGCTGGTACGAGCGCCGTCTCAAGCGCCAGCGTCATGTTCTCCGTGCTGCGCCGAAAGAGAAAGTGTTTTAGTAGCGGTGGCGACACCTCGGCAATGTAATTGGACGTGCGCCAGTCGACCCGGGGGACGCAGCACGCGTCACCGTCACAGAGGTGGTTGAGCGGAAAGCCGTCGACGCAGCGGAGGTCCGGGCGGTCGATGCCAAAGACGTTGCGACCGAACACCCCGTCGCGGACACCGCCAAGCGCCCGCGTGATCTCGGCGCAGTCGTCAACGCTCCGACACTGCGCGGCTACCCACGCGTTGGCTTCGGTCGCATAATCCCAATACGGGACGGTCACGCAAGCGAAAGCGGGCTTGAGACTCCGGAGCATGGTTTCAAAAGCCAATAAGAGGTGCCGGCGCCATAGCAACGACGTCGACGACCCGAATGCAGCCTTGTGGTGACGCGCAAAGGTCGTGACAAATGACGCGTAGTGCCCAGCGTCCATGGCCGCCGCGATCGCGTTGACGTACACGAGCCGGGCTTCGTTCGACATGGCTTGCCACGAGATGCGGACGCGCGGTGACGTGCATGATGGTGGCGACATCGCCGGCGTCGGCGCAGTTGTGTTGGGTGTCGGCATCGGCGTCATTGTCAACGGTGTCGTTGTAAGCGGTGCCGTTGTGGTCGGTGGCGTTGTAGGCGGTGTCATCGTTGTTGTCGGGACTGGTGACGTTGTTGCTGGTGGCGACGGTGTTGTCGTCGGTGTCGGCGGTGCTGTCGTCGGTGTCGGCGGTGCTGTCGTCGGTGTCGGCGGTGCTGTTGTTGGTGCCGTCGTCGGTGCAGGCGTTTGAGACGTGGGAGCGCCGGTGGCCGGTGTCGTCGTCGGAGCCGTCGGTGGTCGGCTCGTCTTTGGTGGAAAGGTCGGGAAGGTCGGGATCGGCGTCGTCGTCTTGGGCGGAAAGGTCGGGAACGTCGGGATCGGTGTCGTCGTTTTGGGTGGGAGTGTGGGGAACGTCGGGATCGGCGTGTCACTGACCGACTCGTTCACGATGGTGGACGAGGTATTGAGAAAGCCGACGAGGAAGCCTGGCGACGCGCGTTCGGCGCCTGTCCCGTTGCGGAACGAGCACGTGTCGTTCGCAAAGACCCAGTGGCTGCATCCGGCCATCGCGAGGCAGTCGGCACAGCACTCGGTCGCCAGTCGCGGCTGTGCGAAGCCAATCTGAAGCGTATCATAGTCGACGTCGTCGACGATCGTGGGGCACGCGGATGACGTCGGCTCTGCCAGAAGACGCGAGGCGATGGCGCCACGAGCGACGACCTGCCGACCGCGTTGGCTCTTGAGGACACACGTCGACGTGTTGGCATGCCACACGTACAGCGCGCAGCCAGCAGTCGCGTCGCAGTCGCTGCAGCACTCTGCCGACGTCGCCCGCGTCGTGTTGGCCACGTCATACCCAACGTAGTCGATGTCGACGACTGGCACCGTGCAGAACGGTGCGTACATGCTGCCCGCCATGGCGCCAGCGGTGTGGCTCACGTTGCCACGCGTGTGCTTGAGGTGGCAGACGTCACCCAGCCAGACGTAGTGGCGGCAGTTGGGCGTGGCAACGCAGTCCGCCCAGCATTCGGCCGCGGTGGCTTGCACGGTCGTTGCGACGTCGGCTCCGTCAAAGGCCGTGTCAGGACGCTGGAAAGGGCAGGTGCTGTTGAGCGCCATGGCCGAGGCTGCGAGCAGCAGCAGTAGCCGAGAGGCCATGAGGATCGTCGTATCGCCGAGGCCGATGAGAATGGTAGAGTGACATGGCCGAGAGGCGACCTACCTTGCGATCCCACCCTGATACCTGCGAAATGGCTCTTGCTGTGGGTGCTGGCGCCAGTCTAAAATCACACCACTGGACCGGCCATTTTCCATTTGCGCTGGCGACAGAATGCCCCAGGCGACGCAGGCAAGGTAAACAGAGGCCACTCTTGTGCACGAGGCATGGCCAGTCAAGCGCGTAGGGAATCGCAGCATGAAGCAGGAATCGCAAGACAGGCGAGTTCGTGCAAGCTGCGTGATTGCAGCGTCGGCGATCTACGAACTTCGATGTACTGCCATGGGATTGGCTGGATTAATCTCGCGACCAATCATTTGAATATTGTATGCACGATGCGCACGTCTACGGCCTGTGGACTTCGACGCGGTTTGCTTCGATGGTAATCAGATCTCAGTCTGTCGTCGCTAGCAGGTTGCCGTTCATCAGCGTCGTCGTCTGGTCAGGATCTAGGAATGAATCTGGTGCCGATCTAGTATCCAATGCTCGATTGGCCTTCGCACTCAGCCACTACGGGCGGCAGCGAGAGGCGAGCACGCTTCGGCATCCCCGGTTGCTTCTGGCGAACTCATCCTAATCCAGTTCGATCTGCCACGCACGCGCACTGACGTAGGCGACAGAGGCGCGGGCTGCACGTGCACTGGACACTCGACGAGCGTGGTGACGCTGCTCTGGCTACGTCCGGCGGCCATTGCGACCAGCGATTGCGGCTCATCCACCCGATAGTCAGGGCGAGTTGAGTGAAGATCTTACACCAAGCACACAGTGGACACGTATTGTTTTCGTGCAGCAACATGAAGGGTTTTTACGTCGAGTCTTAATTACAGCACGCCGGCAGCTTCTTCTTGGTCGGCGGCTTGGCGGTGAGGTCGATCACGGGCGCGGCCGTCTCGACCGGCGCGGGCGTGTTGCGGGCCTTGTCCTGGTTGTAAACCTCGATGATGAGGTTCTCGAACGCCTGCACGACGTTCTCGCCCGTCTTGGCCGATGCGCGGACGCCATTGACACTGGCGGCGGCCACCGCAGCGTCGTGCTCTTCGGCCGCGACGACGGGGGACCCGTTCACGCCCTCGGTGAGATCGATCTTGTTGCCGACAAGCATCAAGCACGAGAGAAGCGTGCTGTTGGTGTCGGCCGAGTTGCGCAGCTCCTAAGCAGGCGTGTGAGGTCCCTGGACGATGAGAGGTCTCGTAACCTTGAGCCAATGCGACTGAGCGTTCTCGAAGGTCGCGCGACTGCTAAGATCGTAGACAACAAGAGCGCCGGCGGCACGGCGATAGTGCCTATCGAACGCTAATGCATGAGCCATGTGAGATGCATGACATTGGTCGTACGAGCTCGTGATCGCGCGGTAGCGCTCCTGGCCGGCCGTGTCCCAAATCTGGGCCTTGATGCGCTTGCCGTTCGGGTGGGTAATGATCTTGGTGCCAAACTCGACGCCAATCGTGGGCTTGCGGACCGAGCTACTGCAAGTGGCTGTGAGCGCCGTGTGCCATTCATCGACCGGCGGCGAACCTGAAGATCTTGGACGCATTCGTCGCCACATCGACGGCCATCTCCTCTTCCGTCGCCGTAAAATAGGCGAGGAGGTTGGTCTTACCGACGCCCGGGTCGCCTACGAGGACAACTGCGCGCAGGCCATGAGCCATGGCGGCGGCGGCGACGACGACGTACCCTTGTAGAGCTCATCGTACTGGTCCATGCTGCTGCTGCCGCTGCCTCGAACTTCGTTTTTGAGTTGGTTGGCCAAGGGAGGCATTGCAGCCAATCGTAGGCACGCAGATCTCGATTTATAGCCAATCAACGAATCCAATTTTTCGCATACAACAACCAAGTCTATTTTACAATCGAGCAGCATCCCACCTGACTATCGACCGACTAAGAGTCGACTATAGTATAGCAACTTTCGACTAAATACAGCACTGTGCGAGCAAATGTACACGTACAGATGAACCTACGTTTCCGACGAATACCCTCTTGCACCGACGCACCCCAACGCCAGCCCCAACGCAAGTCACAAAGCATCGTCATGTTGAACCGCAATGGGGCCAGTTAGAGGGGTTTTCTTAGTTAGTCGTCAGCTGGTGGGACACCGCGTGTGCTATAGACGTTGCTCACGCATCCCGTGTTGTCGAGTTGGATCGAAGAAAACCGACACTGAGACCGCGGCGACGACGACCCGACACGCCACTTCCTCCGACAACTGGCCTGTCTGGCACCTACTCCCACCGACTAACTACAAGTACGCAACTTGCTAGCCATGCCTTCGCACTCAGTGTATGCATCGCTGACGGTGAGTCCGCCGCTTGCATTCCGCGACACTTGACTTGCCCTTTCCGGACGCCCCCGTAATGCACGCCAATGCATGGGGCTGCAAGCTGGGGCAGCAGGCGGTTTGAACGTAGAGTCGCAGCGCGGCTGCATACGCTGTTGGCCATTTGCCGAAGCGCGTGACAGCTCTTCGTGTGCTAGTAGGCTAGGCGCCACCGGCTCGAGGTGAGGCCCAGAACACAGCAGCGGCGGAGCTTCTCAGTACACTGTACTTGCTACAGTGCGACTGGCGGCGGAGTTCCACGGGTGGAGCGTGCGTCAACCGCTCCCACCATGTGATTGGCTTCCTCGGAAATACAGGCTTTTGATTGGTCCTTCTAAATTCGTGTCCGCCAATCCAACGATTGCACACGTTTTCCACATGGGTTTCACACAACGGTTCAGCAGAAAGGCCAGCGGCGTGTGCACTGGCACCCTCGCACTTGCCGATGTACCACGATAGCCTAACGCCACCAGCGGGCGGACGACGCGGGTGCTCGATCCCGTTCATGTTCCTCGTGTGCGCACCCATCATGGCGACCAAGATGGCATGGGCGGCGCAGTGGGCGGGCATCGGGCCGCTCCTCGAGAGCCTCCTCTCGAGCTGGCAAGTCCAGCTCATCCAGTTCATCGGCCCGGTCACTGGCATTCTCATTGCACCTGCCGTGGGCGCCCACAGCGATCGCAACACGTCGCGGTACGGGCAGAGGCGGCCATACATGTTCTTCGGCGCGCTCGCGACCATTGTGTGCTGGCTGCTCATGTCGATGATTCCAAGCATCGTGGCGGCCGGCCACCACGCGAGCGAGCACGAGCAGACGCTCGTCGCGGCCGCCACGATCTTCTGCTACCTCTGGATGGACATTGCCGTCAACGCCGTCCAAGTCGCCTCGTACCTTCTCATTTCGGACGTCGCCGGCGACCGCCAAGTCATTGCGTCCTCGATTGCGACCATGTACTCGATCCTCGGCCAGCTCTGCGTCTCAGTGTTCATCTGGACCCAAGGCCCCGCGACGGGCTACATCAAGTGGTTCTTCACGATGCTCGTTGTCTTTATGCTCTGCACGGTCGGGCCCGTCTGCCGCTTTGTGCAAGAGACGCCGCGTGAAAAGTACGAGCTGCCGCCGCCCACGCACCACGTCCTCCTCAGCTGTGTCTACGGCGTCAAGACGCTCCCAAAGCAACTCCTCGTCTTCTTCGCCGCCTTTGTCCTCACCGAGTACGGCTTCATCTCGTACACGGGCGTCAAAGGTCAATTTTTTGGCCTGCAAGTCTACGATGGCACCAAGGCCGGCGCCGACAAGTGCGGCACCAACTGCACGTCTGCCCAGCGCCGCTACAACGACGGTGTCGCACTTGCTGGCGGCCTCACCGACAACCTCTTCAACGTCCTCGGCCTGCTCTTTGTCGGCTGCCTTCCGTACCTCGTCAAGCGCTTTGGCGCACGCAACGTGTTGCTATACACGCTTTTGCCGCAGCTCGGCTTGGTGCTGCTCGCGCTTATTCATGTGGTGTGGGTCGATGTGGTACTGGTCGTTGCGACGACTTTGACGCAGCAGACCATCTATTCGCTCATCATTCCGCTGGTTGTTTCGGTGCTCGGGACGACTGACGACAAATCGCGCCTGGGTTTGTACTTTGGCGCGATCAACACGGCCGTGTGTCTTGGTCAGCTGCTCAACTTTGCCGTGACGGCGCTCGTGCTCAGTGACAACGGCACCGATTTCAGCGTCCCGATCCTTGTCGGCGGCGTCGTCTCGGGCGCCGCCATGGTCGTTATCTACAAGCTTTTCCGCGTGCGACTGCAGTCGTGGTAGCTGTCGTCAACTTATATTAATATCCGTCGTGTACTTTTATACGCGCTCTGTCAAGACAATATTGGCTGCAATGACCGGTGCGAATCGGACTCAGACGACCGAGATCTGATTCGCCGGATCAGGTTGATCGCCTTTCCAGCACCGTTCCCCGAACCCACGTCCTACAGTCGTCGCATCGACCCCCGCTTGCCCTTGATAGCGATGACAGCTCTTTAACGCAGCGCCTTGGGCAGCGTTCGTCGAATCAGAGGCGCTCCACTACTGTATCATGGATAAGATCGTACTAGTACTGCCCTTGGTGCGGAAGGTTGTCGGCGACTACTTTAGCCTCGAGAGTTCACATGTTGAGAAGGGTGCACGCTCGTGGTCGCTGTACAATCAACGGCAAGCCGCCATCGCGCTGCTGACGTGGCGAGTAAGGCGTACGGGCCGCAGGTCGCAGTGCTCGATCGCCTGTCCATGCACAAGTGTGGCAGTTGCAATGAGCCAATCAGAGTGGCCGCTGCCACCTCGATACAAACACCAAGTGCTTTTCAAAATCTGACTTTGCACTTGATCGGCCGACAGCCCACATCGTGGCATGGCGAACCTCTGGGAACTCGGTGGCGGCGCGCGGGCGACCGATACGATCGCGCTCTCGGACGAAGAAGTCGCGCTTCTCTGCGAGATTGTCGTTGCCACACCAACCGTCGACGTCGCCGCTGTCATCAGCGCCCGCGAAGAACGCCTGCGCAAAGACCGGCTGCGCAAGCGGCGAAGCAAAGAGCGCAGCCAGCTCGAGCTCGAGCAGCTCAAGGACCACGTGACCGACCTCGAGCGCACGCTGAGCCGAAAGCGCAAGGGTGGGCGAGACTGCAACAACGGCATGTCGTGGCAGGACGCGGCTGCGACCGCCAAGGCCGATGCAAACACGGCCCTCAAGGTCCAGAAGCGGCTCCAGCACGAGCTCGTCGAGCAGCTCGAGAGAGCTGTGTCCTACTTGTCGTGGCTGCCCTCGACATCGCCGCGCGAGGTACGACTCGTTGTGTATCCATCTTGCGCTCATCTTGCCTAGATGGCCATCCACCCCAAGACCCAGCCGTGGATGCTGCATACCCTCCAGCGCGACCCGAAGGCGCGAGCCCACGCCGCCCAGGCCATGATGGAGCACCAGCAGCGTCTCTTCACACCAAGCATGTACGGCAAGCTGCCCACGTCGCCGGCTGGCGGTCCCTTCAGCCTCGTGCTAGCCGACCACGAGGGTCGCCATCCTACATGGGACAATATTGCGTACTTGGAAATGGCCAAGTTTGGTCGGCTCCGCGCGCCATTCCGCCAAGTCGCCATGGCGTTTTGGTCCATGGTCACCAAACCGTCGTTGACGCGGCAGGTCAGGACGATGACGCGATCGCGTCACGCTCACGGTTCTCGCACGTGGTAGATGACCAACTTTGGCAACGACTTGGTGCTCGTGACGTCGCTCACGGCGGCGGGTGGCGCGGTCCGGCGGCAGGCCCTCGTCAAGCTCATCCACGAAGAGCAGCGCGTCATCTTCTTACAGCGCACCGTGTCGCATGACGAAGCGAGCCCGAGCTACGACAACGACCTGCACGTGGCAGCGTTTTGGGTCTTTGAGGCCGATCGCGACGGCGTTGCCCATGTCCGGGGGTATACGCAAGTAGGGCTCGACGATGGCGACAGTGCTGCGTACACGACCTACATGAACGAGAGCACGATCAACAACGCGCGCCTCAACGCGCTCCTCAGCCAGTTTGACTGCCTTGTTCTAAACTAACATGGTACCGACCAACGAAGCATGTATCAATGTTTTAATGTTTCAATCTGGCGACAAACTGGTCGTTTTACAAAAGTGACTCGTCGTCCGAGACGTCGTCGTCCGCAAACGTCATGGCGTCCGCCGACGCCATTAGCGCCGAGAGCCCCGTGAGATCTACGATACCGAAACGCATTTGAAAATGGACACATTGTCATCGAGAGGAGCGACCTTGGAGGTAGGTCTTGGACGCACAGACGGACGCAAAGAGGCCAAAGCCATCGCGCGAGTACGCCTCTCGCACCGGCCGACTGCAC
Organism: Saprolegnia diclina VS20; assembly: GCF_000281045.1. NCBI lineage: Eukaryota > Oomycota > Saprolegniomycetes > Saprolegniales > Saprolegniaceae > Saprolegnia > Saprolegnia diclina. Next base: position 65,422 of record NW_008246193.1, read on the forward strand.
GCCGTGCACTTGGGAAAAGACGGGCCTTGCACGAGCACCTAGCCCTGCATGGATACCATTGTGTACAATAGGATGCGTACTTGAGAGAACGAGTGGAGGAAACCGCGGATCTGGTGGGGCACGACGCCAAGGGCCCCGGCGCTGGCCTCGGTCGCGACAGGTGCTGCCGCGCCGAGCGGTTGGTGCAAGAGACACACGAGGAGCTCAACGGCCGTCGCGCCGGCCATGGCCGCACCACCGGGCCGCGTCACTGTGCACATTTGGTCGAGGGTTCGATCCGCAAGCGAGTCACCGGGGCTCACAATGTCGTTGCAAAAGTAACACCCGAGGTCGACCGCGTCCTAGCGACCCATGTTGACAGTCACGGGGACGCGACGGCCAACGTACCGGCACACCATGACGCATGACCAAGTACGAGTCGAAACCTATAGCGCTAACATCGACGACAAGCCGTACATCGTATATTTGTACCCAAAGCCGCGTTGATGACGAGCTTTTGGGACGCAGCGGCCATGACGGTGGGCAACCACCGGCTCTCGCGCGAGTCGGTACCCAGGAAGACCACGTCGTGCGCGTCGATGAGCGCACGCAGCGCCTCGAACGCTTGTTCGTTGTCCTAGCGCCGCATGATTCGAATGACGTCGTACGGAAGAAGAGCGTACAGCAAGCGCCGACGGGCTGCTCATGGCGTGGCCTGCCATCGGAATCAAGAGCGTGTGGCCCTCGGCGTGAATGAGCGGGAAGATGCGCGCGAGGGCCTTGGCGGCGGTCGCGGCCTTGGGCTTGCCCACGTCGTTGAACTCAAACAAGGGCTGGCGCACCGGGTTCGAGTGGCTCACCTAGTTGGAGCATATTGTCTGTTGTTGCAGCGAGAAGTAGAGCGTACGAGGCCATTGTCGACGAAGGTCAGGTGGCGGAACCCCCACGAAAGAAGGTTGCGGCCGACGTGACAGCCTAGCGTGCCGGCGCCGAGCAGGAGACACTTGGTCGACGCGAGCTTGTCGAGGTCGAGCGACGGCAGCTGGCGCCAGCGCATGAGCTTGAGGTTGAGGTCTACGGACGTCTTGGCCAGCTGGAGCGGGTCCATGAGGCTGCCTAGTTGCATGCAGCGGGGTCCTTGCTTGCCCTGGACGTTGAGCTCCCAGCCGACAACCTTGTTCATCTCGGCGTCTTCGTTGGCCCACGTGACGGTTGCGATGAACGAGGCTTTGGCCACGAGCGACGCCGGCGCCGTTGTCAAGTGATGCAGTGGATCGCGAAAGAGCAAGATCGTCGCTGATGTCTACGGCCGCAGAATCATCATGTTGGAGATGTATCGGCGGGTACTACGAACGTACGAGCGACGGGTAATGGCAGCGGATCCATGCGAGGTAGTTGCGCAGCGGCCAGCCCGGGTGCTGGGGCAGTGCGGACGGATCGACGATGCCAAACAAAAGGTTGTCGGGCGCGGCCGGCGCCGATGCCAGCGACACCACCGTACCAGTCTCCTTGTCGAGCACAAACTGCATTGGGAAGTTGGAGTGCGTGACGCCATCGGCTTCGGTGCACGGGCGCAGGTCGATGAGCTGCTGCATGATCGACGCATGCGCCAAGGGTGCCTCGAACGTCGTCAGCGGCTGCCACGCCCTAGCCGTCACGCTGAGCTCCAGCGAATGGAGAGCAATGTGTCTTATGTACGTGACGCGGTACGGCGACGGAGGCACGAGCGCTGGAAAGGCAAAACGGTACCAAAACGTGTGCGACTTGAGGTCGGCAAACGTCACCAGCACAAAGCACTGCATCTTTTCGGCGTCACCCGCAATCGACGACGCGACCTAGCAGGAAGGGCCGTCGTTCCTAGGCTGCTGCAAGCAGTATGGTGAGCGGCGTACCGAGGCCCGCGCGTCGTCGAGCAGCGCCGCCTTGTCGATGGTCTTGAAGGCGTCGAGCGTGTTGGTGTTGACGAGCACGCCTGGAAGGCGCCACTCGCGCTTGGCGCGGTCGGGCGACTGCGTCGGATCGTAGCCAAAGGCCGTGTCGTCGACAATGAAGCGGGCGGGCACGTCGGCGTGCGGCGAGAGCTCAAAGAAGCCGGAAATGTCCTGGCAAGAGAGACTGGAGGCGAGCGCAGCAGAGGCAGCGCGTACCTGGCGCGCGTCGCTGAGCTGGAACGTGTTGAGCTTGAGCTCTGCGAGCTTCTGGAAGAAGGACACGTGCGGTGAGCTCGTAAAGGGCTGGAACTGGAGCATGGGCGCAGCCATTGTCGCGAAGTTGTTTTTGCGATCTGCCAGCAGGCCGGATTCAATCGTCCTAATTAGGCAAATCCGGCCAAATAGACAAGGAAAACAAGGCAAGATTCGGCGATGACTAAAATCACGCAACGGTTTTCGCTCCACCATCGATGCATCGGCAGTGCGCTTTCTGGTCAACACCTGTACAGTCGTCGACACTGAGATAGGATATGATCGTGTGCATGACAACAGTGTACGATTGCTAGTACTGGAAGATGCGCTCGTGCTTGGGCGACGGAATGTGTGCTTCTCGCTCTCACTGCGGCTAGGGTTGCCGACCGGAACGCAACGACGCGCTGCCACGTCAGTTGCCAGGATGCAGCCAGAGACAACCTTGGTACCATTCCAGTGCTTGCACGTGTGGAATGTGACGTGTTTGCTTGCACGAGTGAGATGACTTGCATGTCGAGTGGCTAGCTGTATTCAGCTGTTCATCGATTGACCGCAGTATACTGCTTCGGACTCTACCTCAAGGTTGTTTGTTTTATCGGCTCTCTCTAGGTTGTCTCTCACCTCTTGAAGACTCCATAGTCGCTGCTGCGGAAAGTGCTGGTCCAAGATGCGCGTTCGGAAGGACAGTTGAAATGTTCGAGATCCCAAACGTTGGACGTTCCGTTGACGTCGGCTCAAGAATCCTATTTGCAGTGCCATGCGACAGACGCTACTGCTCCTTGCGGCAGGGTCCGTTGCTGTCGTCCGTGGCTTCCTCGTGCCGCTGCCCGCCACCGCGCCTCCGTGGACGCCCCCATCGGCGTTGCCGCCCTGTGAGACGCGCAGCGCACTAACGATTCAATACGGCAACGTGGTCGTCGGGCGCGCATCAGAAATGCCTTACGTGCCCAAGCAACAGGTGTCGCCTCTCTCGCCATCCCCGCCCGAGTGTTTTCACACGACCGCGTAGGCCGAAGACGCACCAGAGTACACGGTCACCGGCGATGGCTGGTTCAACGTCATGATGGTCGACATTGATGCGCCGAGCCCTGCGAATGCATCCCATGCACCGTTCCTGCACTACCTCTTGGCCAACGTCGCCGCGTCGAAGGAGACGCCGACGATTGTCACGTCGTACTACCCGGTGCTGCCGCCGACGGGTGCACCCCGTCCACTCGTTTCTCTTGACAATAACGAGTTTGGATGGCGTAGGAACCCACCGCTACGTGACGCTCTTGCTCGAGCAGCGGCGCTATGCGGCCCACGCCGAGTTCAGCTTTTACCTCGAGTCGTCGCATCGGAGCAACTTTGACATGGCCGGCTACGTCACGCAGCACCACTTGTGCGTCGCCGACACCCATGTCTTTACATCATTGCCATAACCTCATGAGCATCTCCTCACGTTCTGCTTGGCAAAGCGAGATAGAAGAAGGCAGTGTATATCTTTTTCAATGATGTGAAATCATCCTCCCCCGAAATCCCCAACTCCGTAATCCAGTCTAAATCCGGTCGTGATGGTCCTACTGTGATTTACCCCCCGCCGCAAGGGGTGTTGGACCTTTTCTTCTTGGTCAAATGAAAGGAGTCTTCTCCACGTGGCAGGAGCAGCGTCCCGGACAACGTCGCCTGCAATATACCTTCTCGGCCTTTTGGCTAAGATCAAGTGTAGCAAACAGCAATTTTCACATTTTGCGTATCAGGCATGCAGCAATTCTGCAATGTTCGAAAACAGTGTATCAGTGTATCTGAAACGACATGGAGTCGCTCTTCCAAGTCGCTCCAGCCCACCGCCCCTATCCCTTCGTTGAACACGTCCGAGGTACTATTCTGCGGCTTCTCTCGGCGCACTCTGCACAAGAGACATCCTCGAATTTGTAGTGCAATCGAAACGCGATGTAAATGCTGTTGGAGACACTGTTTGAGACACTGGGCCGTTGACAGAAATGGACCAATCATGTGCGAAACAGCTGCGGATTTCAGCCAATCCGACGCGGCCGTTGCAGTATTAATAGCGGCAAGATGGGGACCCAAGCTGAAGCTGGCCAAGCGCTCCTCACTTTAGTACGCGACGTCCTCTGCTTAGCTCCTTGACCATGGCCGCCCCTTCGAGCCTCACGCTGCAGCAGACCGCGCCGTCGGTCCGCGACTTCAACAGCCCGCGCCACGGCAAGGCGCCGGCGCCTGCCTGTACGCATGCCATGGAGATGATCCCGAGCTCATGAACTCTGTAGCCTTCCAGACCGTCGTCTTCTCGCGCAAGACGACGTCGCATGGCCCGGACGGCGAGATCACCGAGGCCTTCAAGAAGCAGCAGCGCGCGGCCGAGCCACCGTCGCCGCTGGCAAGCCTCGTGCACCAGACCGACCGCCACGGCAAGCACACGTCGTCGCACCACGTCGACACCAAGGTGCGCCCAACGGCCGCGGGCCAAAGCGGCGGTATCTCGAAGCTGTTTGCCAACATTTGCTCGGCGCTGGGCTTGCCCGAGCAGCAGCAGCAGCTCCAGGCACAGATGCTCAAGAAGCAGGCGCACCAGGTCGAGAAGAGCCACGAGACGCGCCAGAGCATCGAAGTGCGCAAGATCATGTCGACGCCGTTCCCGGGCGACGAAGGCAAAAAGTGCTTGGTGCTCGACCTGGACGAGACGCTCGTGCACAGCTCGTTCAAGGTCCACCAGTTTCTCTTCTCTGTCGAGAGATTGGCATGGATTGATGATCGACTCTGTGCTAGCCGATCCACAACCCCGACTACATCATTCCTGTCGAGATCGAAGGCCACGTGCACCAGGTCTACGTCCTCAAGCGGCCCGGCGTCGACGAGTTTATGCGGGTGCTCGCAGAACACTACGAGATTGTCGTGTATACGGCAAGCTTGAGCAAGGTACGTGGTCGAAGACCTATGGGTCGTGCTCATCATACGCGGTGTCTCTAGTACGCGGACCCGCTCTTGGACCAGCTCGACATCCACAACGTCATTCGCTTCCGCCTCTTCCGCGAGCACTGCGTGCACTACGAAGGCAGCTACGTCAAGGACCTCTCGCTGATTGACCGCGACATTACGCAAAGCGTCATTATCGACAACTCGCCCATGAGTTACCTCTTCCACCCGCGCAATGCGATCGGGTGCTCGTCGTTTATCGACGACCTCGACGACCGCGAGCTCGATTCGATCTCGGCGTTCTTGACCGAGATCCGCAGCGTCGACGACGTCCGCAACCATCTGCACCGCTGGAGTCCGCAGTAGACGACGATCACGGTGTGACGACGATCCCCAACCCTAGAAACAAGTAGTCGTCCACGATTAGTAGATTTATCCTAGCTAGGCTTTTTGAATTCAGTTATTTCAATCGTCTCAGTCGATTCTCGTCAAATGTGCAACCGGCGATCCAGTCGTCAGCGACTAACGTTTTTAGAAGGGCAACTACGGATTACTAGATTACTAGAGTTGTGTCTTCAATCTGACGTCGAGCATGGCGATGGTGTACGCGTCATCGGTGATGGTTTGCCACAGGCAACCAATCGATCCGACCAAAGTTCTAGAAATCTCGGCGCCGTTCTCGAACTTGTCTCGAAATTCGATGCCGAATGTGTCCCTTTCTCTCCGATGAAGCTGTGCTGTCACTTTGAAATTTACTACAAATACACTCTCAGACATCAAGCGCAGCATGAGCCCGATCAAGAAGCACACGTCCAACGACCCACACCTCGTGTCGAGCAGCTCCAAGTCCTGCTTTCGTTCGTGGAAGCGGCGAGCGTACCAAACGATTGAGCTCGGGCCCGTCAAGCGCTTGGGCGTCTACCTGAGTGGCCGACGGCAGGTTTCACTGACTCACGAGCACGATGCAACAGCGTTTGAGCACGAGAAGGGACATTGATTCTACATTTGCTCACGAGCCCCGCGCCGCCGCCTGCGCAGCCACGGACTGACGAGCGAATGAAGAAGAAGGAGATTGCTGTCTCTCCGAATGCGAAGTCTTTGTGTAAGTACAAAGATAACGCAAAACATGTTCATATATATATATATATTTGCTAACGAGTACGTGTTCCCACTGCGTTGCCTGACTCAGATTGCTATGCAATTTCAATATATATATATATGAACGTGTTTCGCGTTATCTTCATAGTTACACAAAGACTTCGCATACGTAGAGACTAGCAATCTCCTTCTTCTTCATTCGCAATCTCAGTATTACCGAAACCAAGGGGCGACTCTGCAAGGCACATGGGATATTGTGGTGACGTGGCACCCGGACGGCTCACCTTCGTGTTACCATTTCCATTCGACCTAGCGTCGCTGCCTTGACGACGCCGACGGGAACGCGGGCGGCTCGTCCTTATGCAAATGCACGTGGTATGACGCTTGGATCTGGTCAAAAGGCGTGGCTGGACCGATGCATTTGTCGTCTCGCTGCCCCCCCCCCGCTTGATAATATTTCAGCGACACCCGGGGGCCCACGGGCTTTGATCTTTGTACAGCTGACTGCGCGGCAGGTAGTACGACGTGCGCGTGATGCGACCATCCTTCATCTCGAGGACGCGGATCGTTTGCGAATCGTTGGTGCGCCAGCGCTGGATCCAGTGTGGAAGCAGCGCGTGGGCAAGTGTGTACGGGACGTTGTTGACGCGCGTTATGTACAAATTGGAAACGCGCAGCATGTTTTTCATGAGCAAAATGCCAGAGTCGACAATGACGTGGCGTCCGTCGCGCGTGACGCAGCCCCGGCAAGTCTTAGCGATCGCGCGCAAGTCGACAATCTCGAGGTACGTCAGAAGCGAGTTGTCAGGGTGGACGCGCACCTCGTCGAGACGACTTCGCATGTCGAGATAGATCACGCCAATCGCAAGTCCAATCACGCCGCTGGCGACGACCGCCGAGAGGTACCACGTGTGCGCTATGCGACTGTAGCGGAAGCAGTTGGTCGACATGGGCAATGTACACGTCGCTGCCAGTGGATCCTGTTGATACGGAAACACAAAGCGTTCAAGTACAAAGATAAGAGCCCAGTTGAGGACGCTAAATGCGCCAAGAAGCCATGTTTGGGTCACGATACGGGGGGTAAACCACAGCTGCACGAATTTGCCCGTGACGATTCCCGCGACCGACGCCGCTTGCATCGGACCACAGAGCGCGAGAAGCCTCGGCCAGAGCGTCGGCGCAATGGCATTTTGAACCAAAAAGGTCGTGACCACTTGAATGTTGTCGTTGCCATAGACTGTCATACCGACAAGTGCCAGTCCGAGCACGCTTTTTGACATGTAGACGGGCGCGACACAAATGACGCTGTGCCGGAGATAGAGCCATTGGAGAAGACTGCAGTAGAAGAGCATGCACCACAGAATGACCGCGTTCGTCAGCATGAGCGAATTGCAGGTCCAGAAGAGCGTCATGTTGCCGCTGAGCGTGAGCCGCCAACCGAGCTGCGACGTCATATCATACAACGAGCAGTCCGAGACAGCAAATAGGTCGAATGGTGCCGTGTGTTGAAGGACACCACCTTGAAACTCATCGACCGACGGCACGGTCGAGAGATGGACGGGTCCGTCGTTGCCGCCCGTTAGCAGCGCGCTGTGCCCAGCGTTGAGAATAATATCGGACCGAGCCACCTGCCCCAAGAACGTCACATGGCCGTGGTTCATACTGTAGAGCCTCGTGCTACTGTTCATCGGGCCACTGTTTTCACACACCCAGTTAGGATCCCGCGGCCGGATGGCGCAAAAGGCGAGGCTGTCGACGCTGCTCGCATTGGTCCCGAGGTACGTGTAGTTGGCGCGTCGCAGAATGCAAACAATCGCGTCGTCTGCCACAGAGAACTGCGCGAGCGCCTTGTTCCAGCCGCTGAGATTGTTGATGTGATCAATGCGCACCAGATGTGGTCGAGGCGTTGACCACAAATCGACGAATGCCGCCCCAAGAATGCTCCACACCGCGATGGTCAGGGGCATATAAGCGTCCGCGCAGACGCGGTCTTTGAACCCGCACCGGGCGTACACGAGCGCACTGAACGAGAGCGTTTGATTTTGCGGTAGATCGAATGTCGACATAGTCGTCTGACCCCGCAGAAGCGTGTGCACGGGGACACTCCACGCCGGCGAGTCGAGTTCGTGCGAGAGAAGCCCGAATGGCGTCCAGACGTTGGCGATGCTTTGGAGCGTATACGTGCAAAGCACCACGATGGAGGCCAAAACAAAGTAGAAGAGACCGAGGACGAAGCCAGCGCCAAAGCTCGGAACTGGCGACAAGTGGCGTAGCGCCGGCCCGAAGAGCGATACCGTGCGCGCCAAGAAAAGCGGCGCCGGGGCCACGCGCATGAGAAGCCGTTGTGATGACCACTGCGTCATAAATAGACGTTCTGACGTGGCAGCACGAGGTCGCACGAGACCCTGACGCGTTCTCCAAGCCACTGCCGACACAAATGTCAATCTCGCCATCGAATCCCTCGACATGGCCCTTTATGAGTCTAGTTGGGGAGCTAATACGCGTTGCAGTTATAGTCTTTTACTATTTCTTACGCGGGTGGCAAGTCCTGTGTATATTGGTCCACTTGGGCAAGAAAGGCGTCGAGTTTGGCGTCCTACGCATCGATATATCCCTGCAACTCATTAAATTGAGAAAGCAACCGGCTTGAAGAGACTTGACGCGAGGAGCTGCTGTGTCTTGTCGTGCTCGGTCTGGTGCCACTGCTGCAAAAGGTGTTGGATCTCGCTCTGGTGGTCCTCCTTGAGGCGCTGGGCTTCGATCGCCAGCGCGTCCCGCTCCTTGAGTGCCACCTTGTAGCGCTCGTGGACCTCGAGACACTTTTGCTTGTACGCGTCTCGTTTCTACTGCAGGGGGTGACCCCATGTATCTATACGTCATAATGCACCTTTTCTGCCTTGTGGAGGGCGTGGCTGAGCTTGGAGACGTTGGACTTCAAGTCGTGCTGCAGACTTCGGCGTGCCGAGAGGGCCGCAGCCACCGACTCGTCGAGCTGCTGCTGGAGTTGCTGCTGGACGCGGCTGCAGTGCTCCTTTTCATTCTGCATCGTCTTGGTGAGCTGGCTCACGTCGTCTTCGAGGTACTCGATCTACACCACAAGTTATCCATTCATCTTGTCCGATGATGTATCGTACCTTGGCTTTGTACTGCTCGAGGATACTTTGAAGCTCCTGTTGGGTCTCCAAAGCGTCGCTATATAGAACATAGCAACCTAAACGATCATATCTCGCATCGATCTACCGATGCTTGGCTTGCAGCGCTCGGTACTCTTGCTCCATTTCCTTGTGCTGGGCCCGCCACGTGAGTGTTTCTGCCTTGAGTTTGGCCACCTGCACGTCCTTCGTTTCGTATCCCGTGGCAGGACGTGCATACCAGTTCTTGGTTGGTGTTGTACTTGAGCTGCAGCGACTCCTTCTCGCCTTGAACTCGCTGGCACTTGAGTTGTTCTTGCTCGAGATCAAGTACGAGCCTTTGTCCCCGGGTTTCGAGGTCCTCCTGCAGCTTGGCGACCTCGAGGTTGCGCTCACTGAGCTATGCATCTCGTCGGACCAACTCGATGAAATAGGCGCCTAACCTTGGCCTCGAGCTGGCTCAAGGACTCGGCTAAATGCGTGTGGTCATTGCTCATGACCAGTTGCTGCCGCGCCGACTCGATCTGCCACTCCTTTTCGCGTTTGGCGTACGCGGCCTCGAGCTGGTCGAGCGCCTGCTGCACGTGATGTATCTTGTCGAGGTACTGGGTTTCCTTCTCCTTGAACTGAGTCGTTTCGTGCTCGACGTCGACCCGGAGCTCGCGGAGCCTATGTCCCATTGTCATGTCTGAGGTGTGGAATTTGGCGAGTGGACTTTGTGTTGTAGAGCGTTTGGTTGTCCAGCAGGGCAAGGTCTTTTTGCTTGAGCTGATCACGCACCCGCGTGGCGTCGTCGTGAGCGTCCCGCAGCTTCTTTTGCAGCTCATCGCGCTGGACAGCGCATTTCTCAAGCTCGTCGGTTTGCCGTTGGTTCTAATACCGAGACCGTGGGTTCGATTCTGTGCACGAGGTTTGTACCTGGCGCGTCAACGACTTGAGCTCGAGCTCGAGGTTCGTGCGTGCAAGCGTCGCGTCGGCGATCGACGCGTGGAGCTTGGTGGCTTGCACCTCGGACGAATGAAAGAGGTCTTGTTTCGCGGTGCGGAGGTGCTAATGTGCGTAGGGTTAGTCAACAGATCCGGTACAAAGAGGTACTTCGAGTTCGACACGCAACTTTTGGTTCTCGAGCAAAATGGTCTCGCGCTCTTGGTCCAACTTGCGCACGCGCTCGACCATGGTCATGTCCTCAGCTTTCTCTTCGGCAACCTCGAGCTTGCGCTTGAGATCCTGCGTCAGAATGGTGTGCGTCGCCATCAAGCTCTCGAGCTCGCTGCCCTAGCTCCCATGATGCTACATACGACGCCGTGCGCCATCGCCATACATGCTGCACGAGTATCTGCTCGTGCTCGGTCTTGAGGATCTCGTAGTCGCGCCGGGCGTGGAAGAACATGTCTCGGAACTTTTCAATGTCCATCTGCAGGCTTTGCACCTGCGTCGCCAGTATGAGCGCCAAATAGCGAGGAATCGCGGTACCCGTTGGCGGTGCGGCAGCTCGACTTCGTCTTGGATCTTCATGCGCAGCTGGTCGAGGTCTTTGGGCGGCGCGAGGCTCTTCTGCAGCGCGTCAAACTCGCGCGCTTTGGCTTCGAGCTGCTGCTTCCACTTGTGCATGAGCTGCTCGTGCTTGCGGTCGGACGCGACCTTGTGCTCGGTCTCGTTGAGCAAGATGGCATGCATCTTGTCGCACTTGTCTTCGGCGCGCTCGAGCTCGTGCTTGAGCTACGGCGAGCGTGACGCGCTGGCAGCGCCTTGGAGCTACAATACCTTGTCGCTGAGCTCTTGTAGGCCGTCGCGCTCCGCCTTGAGCGACTGGCTCATGGCCACCGTCTTGTGCAAGTCCGTGTTGAGCTGCACGACTTGCTGCAGAAGGTACTCGTACCGGCCCGGCGCGGCCGCCGGCTCGGCCATGGTCGTCGCCATGCCACGATCTTGTCAAGCGTCGTTGGATTATCCGGAAGGCCGGATACAGCACCGTTGGCACCCACTTCGATCCTCGCAGTCGCTTTCGTCAGCCCATGGACGGCAGCACCAGGTAGCCCATCCCGTCAACTCCAAGATAGCTTTTTGTACTGGGATATGATTTTAGTAATGCCATTAAACATATTGAGTGACAATATTGGGCCCTTGTCGAAGGCAGCCTCGTAAGCGAACCTAGTCAACGAGAAATGGTGTTACTCGTTTCAATTGATTTATTCGCTGTCGACGCGTTGTGAAGTCGAGCACTATCTATAGACAGGCACCACTTAGCTTCACCACATCTCTATCGTGGCTGCACTGCCTTCAGCAATGGCGCAAGTCGTTCTCAAGCCGTACGGTACGAGTCGCATGGGCGTCAAGGAGTGGCAAGTGGCCGAGTCGACGTCTCTCGCGCTCATCACCGATGGCGTATACACCGCCGCCATGTTCAACACGAGTTTGGAAGAGCTCAACGTCGAGTCCAAAGCGTACATGATCCATGGCACCCAGCTCATGCGGAAGCAGGTGCACTACCCAATGTGCGCGGCCACGGTGCTTTGCTTTGCCGGCATCGCGCTCGGGTCGTCCTTGTCGCTCACATCAGCGAGCGACGAGGAAAGCGGCTACAGCCCCATGGATGGGATGGCGCCGATGGTCGCCCCGATTCTCGGCATGGTGCTCTGGACGGTCGCGATCTGCTTCTTCATGCGGCATGCACGCAAGCTCACGCGGCAGCTCAAGGAGCGCTTTGACTCGTTTCTCGCCCGCATCAACGCCCGCGATAGCTCGTACGGCGTCCAGTGGCAGTACCGCGAGATCTACCATCAGGGAGCAGGCGACGACAATGGCTACACCGAGTACGAGATCGTCGTCAAGCGGGACGTCGTCGTGCCCTTTGCACTCGCCGTCAAAGTAGTCTCGTAGTCTTCTCATTGCTGTTGAAGTGGCTTCTTCATCAAGCTAGATAAAACGTCGCTACATAAAATGGTTAAGCTTTTCTGTGGGCACGCGGTTGAGACACTTGATCTAGACAAGCGAACTCGTGTTGGGCGAGGAGCTGGAGAAGCCGACGAGGTGCAGGCTGCTCGGGCTCGTGTGCGAGGCTGTGGCTGTAGTCTCGTCGTCTATTGTTTCGACAATAGAGTAATTCCTCACTACGTATCTTTTCAATCAAGTAGTGTTTTTGGTTCTTGAAGTCGAGCGGTTTAGTCACTGGTATACCACCAGGTAGAACCGGGTTCAAGTCCCGGAGATAGCCCGACTACCTAAATTTTTCGAGAGATCACCGATGCAGCACCACGAATTTCTACTTTAGCAGCCGATCGAGAGATACGAACGCTCTACCGTGTAGTACACGTTAGAAAAGCTGGAGACGACAGCATGGCATCGGTCCGCAGATAAAGTGTAGGTCCATGGGCAGGTGAGCGACCTACTAGACACGCGGTGGGTCACCCGAGGAGTTTCTCCTGCACCCATCGAACGGACCGGAGCAGTTGCCGCCGAGTTATTTCAGGCTGCTGGAGCTTGCAGTTGGTTGCACCCGACTCCAGTCAACTCGAGGTAGCCATTTCAGTCTCCAACTGGCCGATGGCGCAACTGGTCCTCAAGCCGTACAGCTCGGGCCGTCTGGGGTGGAAAGCAAGCGGTCTTGGCGTCAAGGAGTGGCAGATCGCCGAGTCGACGTCCCTCAGTCTCATCACCGATGGCACATACACGCCTGCCATGTTCAACGCCAGCTTGCAAGAGCTCAACGCCGAGTCTCTGCTGCACACGACGCGGACCATGTTGCTGATGCGTTTGCAGGTTCAGTGGCCGCTGTGCGGCGTCACGCTGGGCTGCTTTGCGGGCACGGGCCTCAGCATCTTGCTACCATTGGCTTCGTCCTACTCGGACGAACGCGACGGCCCCAAGCCGCGCAGGATCATGGTCGTTCCCATTACATGGCGCGCATCAACGCCCGCGACAATTCGTTTGGCGACGACAGTGGCTACACCGAGTACGAGATCGTTGTTAAGCGGCTCGCGTTTGCAATTCCCATCGTCAAAGTGGTTTCGTGGGCGCACGAGACATATTGTCGTATGCAAATGGACTCGGATAAACACGCTACGGTTGAAGCGTGCACCTCGACTTTGCATATTTAGACGAGCAACCTCCTTTTTCTTCATTCACTGGCCTCTTCTGTCGTCGCCCGGAGCGCTTGTGGCTGCGAGTGAGGCCCATGACAACACATTCGGGTTCCGGCGTTGCCGTCGGCGGTAAAGTTGCGCAGTTTGTTGAGGGCATCCAGAGACGCTGGTGACGGAGTGCGGCCTCAGCGACTGGAAGTTGCGGTGCAGGACGACCGGCACCGTGCGCTTGGTGCGGCCTAAATTGGACGCCTCGGGGCAAAGGAGCAAGTGGCGGCTATGTTGGCAGTCGTGTGTTGCTGACCCAAACCATGGACGATGCGCCCGGCGTCGAGCAACCAACGCAGGAAGCGATGACTTGGTCGCCAAGAAAAGAGACACTTCTTTGGGGCCCACAAACTTTCAATCCGCGCTCGAATGCATCGACAAAAAAGGTTGTATGCATCCAGTATATTTGTTATATCAATGTATCTAGTAGCTTATGTACTAACGACATCAGTGCGTGACAGTGGACTGATTGCGCGAAGAAGTAAATCCCATCTGATAGACGCCCTTACTGTCGTCGTCAATGCGCCGTAGCGACTCGTAGTAGGAGTGGCGCGTGATCTCATTGGCTCGGAGGCGCACCACGAGCATGGTTGGCATCATTTGTGCGACCCAACGACGCATGCCTGCAGGCACGAGCCGATAGAGGAGTGTGTACTTGGCATTGTCGATCCGAGTCAAGTGCGAAGAGGAGACCCGCAGCATCTTCTTCATCCCCAAGACACCATGGTCGATGACGATATCTCCATCAAGAGTACGAGCGACGCAGCCGCGGCCCGATGTCGCGGTTTGCCGAAGTTTTTGAATGTTGAGGTACTGCAGCACCGAGTGGCTTGGCGGCACGAACACCGTCTCGGGGAGCCAGCGCGCGTGCAGATGGATGGTTCCGACAGCAGCGACAACGACGCCACCCGCCACAACCGCCGAGAGGTAGTACGTTTGCGGAATTGCGGTTAAATGGAGGCAGTTGGTCGACGAGGAGTAGCCGCACCGTCCAGGGACCGTTTTGTTTAAAGTTGGAAAGACAAACGCCTCCAAGGCAAAGACCAACACAAAGTTGAGCAGCGAGAAGAGCGTGAGCAGCCACGTTTGAGTCACGATGCGCGGGGTAAAGCACAGCTGAATGAACGGTCCCGTCATGATGCCAACAATCGACGCGACGAGGGCCGGCCCGCAATACACGAGGAGCGCTGCATTTGTCGACTCGATCTTGTTTTGCACCAAGTAGGTTGTAAGTGTCTGGAGGTTAGGGTTGTCCCAAAACGTCACAAACAAAATCGAAAGCCCCAGAATGGTCTTGGAGAGGCACACGACCACGAGGCTAATGGCACTCGTAGGCGCAAATGCCCACTGGTGCACACAATAGTACAAGACGGCGCACCAGAG
>NW_008246193.1:80895-82116 GCF_000281045.1 Saprolegnia diclina VS20
GGGACGTGCTGAGGCGTAGCGAGGACGTGGCTTCGAGAAGCGTGAAGACGGGTACGTTCCACTGGTGGTCATCAAAGCCATGCTCGTTCATGCCGAGGTAGACAACCGAGTTGGCGATGAGGCCGAGGTTGTACGTACAGAAGGTGACAACGGTCGCCAGAGCCAGACAGAGGTTGGACAAGACAATGCCTTGGCCATAGCGCGGTGTCCGCAGTTGAACGTCATGCAGCGAAGCTCCACCGCGAGTTGGTGCTACCGGGAACCGGCCCATTTCCAGTATCTAGAAATATGGCGTGCACGGTGGCTAGTCGTTTCGTCCACTATAAATGGTGACTCCAGAACTTATGGTTGGCTCGTGGGCAACGACCGAAACTGCACCCAAGCACCACGTAGCGATGCAGGCAATCGCTCGTTGTCCGAGATCGAGCAAAGCGACGTGGCTTGTACTACATGTATTGCTATAGGGAAAATTCGTGTGCTCGCCATGAACCTCGGCGCCGATGACCATATCGGACTCATCACTCGGCGCTCTGATTGGTTCAAAGTATGTTTATAATCGGAACGCGTTTCGCGTTGCATCGGTCCAAGGGCGCTTGACATGTTGGCGTCCACGGTCGTTCGCCTTAATGGAGCTACTAGAGATCGGCGCGAGCACGAGGCAGAGACTGAGTAGAAAGAGCATGTCAACTGGATAATCCAGGGTGCAACTACTACGATCGTTGATGCTATCCCGACGCAGCCAGCGCCAGGACCGGAAACCTAACACGCACATGGTAGCTTCGGTGCTTGGTGGATGCAGATGGATCCTCTTCGAAGAAGGTCCATCACGGTTCGGTCCCAGAGCCTTCGCCTTTTTGAAATGAGTCATTCAAGCACCACCGTTGGACGACGTTGTCGTTGATTTAAAGCTGGGTGCGTCGGGCGAGGTGCAGTTCCCGTTGCCGTGGGATAGCACAAGTACCGACCTACTAGCCATAGCATCAAACTCTCGGCGCAGTGACGTTATGCCCAATTTGCTCGGAGCCATGGCAAACCCAAAACCGGCGACGCAGCCACCGAGGTGGCCACTACAAGTACAAACGATCAAGTCCGCGGAACGTCGAGTTTGCATCATCTTGACAACTCTGTTGGTGTGTCGGAGCCCGAACGTACGCTTGGTCCAATATGCCATATTCTAGCGACTGGTCTGGCTGGACTGGAGAACTGTGCAAAGCGCCGACG
>NW_008246193.1:82216-83050 GCF_000281045.1 Saprolegnia diclina VS20
GACACAAGGTGGGCACGTCGATCAAAATCGCGCAAAGTGAGAACAATGGAGTGGAGGGACAAATTGTCGTCTCGCTGTCCAGTCCGTTGTCCAAGCTGTTGTTCCCTGCGAGTTGAATCGCGCTGGCCGGGACCAGCGCTTCATCACCATCGTGCCCACAATAATACGAGGACAACGATCATGCAGCAAATGGCTACAGGTAGGGCTTTTCGAGACACGACACCAAGTAGGGGCAGTTGATGGACCGGTGCGAGGTTTGGTGGCAGTTGTTGCAGCCAAAAATGTGCAGGGATCGTGTTTTCACGGCACAAATGCCTTGGGACACCATGGCAGCCACAGTGCTTTGGCAGGCGATATGTACGTCCGTGCGAAGCCGCCATGAAGCGCCGTGTCGCCCTCACCCCTCGTTGTCGTCGGCTGGGCTGCCAAGACGCCACACTGAGCAGTCGAGCGGACGGCTAGCGGGGGACTACGAATGTACTATGCAACATCGGCGATCAAAAGGCAAAGTGAAGCGATGGCTGCCATTTGCATCGGGCGTTTCAAAAAATATGACGTGGCGCTTTGTGCGACAAGTATGTTGTTCGGACGTCGCGGAACGGCGTTTGAAGGCTTGCACATGGCCCATCGAATGTCTGCTGCCGATTTGCATTGCTAGTACGCATGACGTACTCGAACACAACACAGCGCCAATCGAAAACTCCTGTTTTTAAACGATGGGTCTTCTGTAGTGGGATCACAAAACCCTCGCACGCAACAAAAGAACGGCGCCTCGATAATATAGATACGTTGGTAGACCTCCCAGAGACTTCCAGAGACGTGGGCACTTGTGTC
>NW_008246193.1:83412-84554 GCF_000281045.1 Saprolegnia diclina VS20
AATGTGTCAAGATAAAACCAATTTCGTCGAACTCCGACTAGTATGTGCTAGCAAGAGATTGCTTTGTCCAATGTACAGCAACGAGGGGTTTCTTGTGATGGCACCCAACAGACGAAGATATATAACCAAGGTCATGCATACCCTTGATTTTGTTAGGAGAAGCCCAAAGCGCACACTTCGTCACCGTCGACGTGGACGTTGTGCATCGGCACGTAGTACGACCGGCGCGTGATCTTGTCCTTGTCGATATGTACAACGAGAATGGTCCGAAACCGGTGGGCCAAGGCCGACCGAATGCGGCGCGGTAAGAACCAGTGGAAAAGCTCATACTGTGCGTTGGCGAGGCGCGTGAGGTACGTATTCGTAATCCGCAGCATGTTTTTCATCACTAGAATGCCCGAGTCGACGACAACGTCTCCATCAAAGTTGCGAACGACGCAGCCACGGCCCGACGTGGCGATCTCGCGCAGGTCTTGAATGCCGAGGTACTGCAGCATCGAGTGCGTCGGGGGCACCCGCAGCGAGTCGCGGAAGCAGCAAGCGTGGATCCGTATCGTGCCGACAGCCACTACGACAACGGCGCCCCCGACGACGGCCGAGAGGTAGTACGTGTGCGGAATCGCTGTCAAATGGATGCAGTTGGTCGACGACGCAAAGCCGCATGGTCCGGGCACACTCAAGTTCATGTAGGGGAACACGATGGTTTCAAGGCCAAAGACGAGACCCCAGTTGAGCAATGTGAAGAGCGTGAGCAGCCACGTCTGGGTCACGACACGAGGCGTAAAGCAAAGCTGTATGAGCGGCCCGGTCATGATGCCCACGATCGACGCGACGAGCGCCGGCCCACAAACCGCCAAAATGATTGTCTTTGTCGACGCGATCGGATTTTGCACAAAGTACGTGGTGAGCGTCTGCAAATTCGCATTGCCCCAGATCGTGACCAGGAGCACGGTGATGCCCAGCACGTTCTTGGAGAGGCAGACCGCGACGAGGCAGATGCGGCTCTGCTTTGCAAAGAGCCATTGCAGCATCGTGTAGTACGCCGTCACCATCCAGAGTAAGATCGTGTTCATGCGCAAGATCGAGCTGCACGCCCAGCGCACGTTGACGCGGCCTTGCATTTGCAAGAGCCACCCGAGGCC
>NW_008246193.1:93993-94444 GCF_000281045.1 Saprolegnia diclina VS20
GAGTGGAGGGACAAATTGTCGTCTCGCTGTCCAGTCCGTTGTCCAAGTTGTTGTTCCCTGCGAGTTGAATCCAGTGCCAGCGCTTCATCACCATCGTGCCACCCAAGGCACGATCGCATAAGCGATCTACCCATGATAAACGCGCATGGCGAGGTCCACGTTGCATACACGGCAGCACAAGCGGAGCTCAAAGTGCGACCACATACCTCTAAAGATACGGCAGGACACTCTCCGCAATGAAGGAGGGCTTAGGAAGGGCTGTCTTGGCTTGAATTATTCCCCTTCCCAACTCAATCCCGAGCCCCGACCATGCGCCCTCAGCTTGACGTACCGGCCAAACCCCACGAGCGCACTAGGAAGTCCACCATCTTCACTATATAATTGCATGTTAATAACTCATTTCAACAACAAAAGAAGGGCGCCTCGATAATATAGATACGTTGGTAGACCT
>NW_008246193.1:122440-123103 GCF_000281045.1 Saprolegnia diclina VS20
GAGACGCCGCGCTTGAACTCGGTCCATTGTTGCTTGACGCTCAAGATGATGGCAAGCAGCACAAACGACCACGCGATGCGGTGCATTGCGAGCTGCACGACACCCGCACCAACGGTCAAAACGTTGGCGGTCGTGCTGACGTGCAAGAAGGCACCGTTGCCCTGAGCTTGGACGACCGAGAGGTAGATGACGGCCGGTACAAAGAGGATGCCCGTCTCGACCGTCATGCCGTGGAGAGCGTTGAGCGGCGCTTGCTTTTTGACGACACCATAGATCGAGAAGGAAACCGCGAGCGTGAGCGCGACCCACGGAAACTTGCCGTACGCAACGGCCACGACCACAACGCCGCTAAACGCGAGCCCGATCGAGGCCCACTGCCACTTGCTGAGCGTCTCCTTGAAGATGACAACGCCAAAGAGCACGTTGATGAGCGGGTTGATGAAGAGGCCGAGGC
Organism: Saprolegnia diclina VS20; assembly: GCF_000281045.1. Classification (NCBI taxonomy): domain Eukaryota; phylum Oomycota; class Saprolegniomycetes; order Saprolegniales; family Saprolegniaceae; genus Saprolegnia; species Saprolegnia diclina. The sequence continues at coordinate 122,895 of NW_008246193.1, forward strand.
TCGTTTCGACGATGTAGCCGGCGTTGATGGCCCACACAAGAATGTACCAATTCGTAAAGATGCAGCACGTTGAGAGCCGCAACGGCCACGACGACGACACCCGAGCACGCAAGACCGATCGAGACCCACTGCCACTTGCTGAGCGTCTCCTTGAAGATGACAACGCCAAAGAGCACGTTGATGAGCGGGTTGATGAAGAGGCCAAGGCT
>NW_008246194.1:0-1375 GCF_000281045.1 Saprolegnia diclina VS20
GCTCGGCGACGTTGCACATGCCCTTGCCGCCGACGCCGCGCTGCAGAGAAATGTACCCGCCGTTGCCCCAGCTGGCGCCCCACGAGTTCTTGATCTTGTAGCTGCCAGCGTCGTAGCCGACCGCGAGCACGGCGTGGTCCGACTGCGCACCGGGGCACGACTTGACGACGCCGTTCTTGTAGTTCTTCCAGACGTTGTTGCCGGCCTCGACGATGACGACAACAGGCTGCTTGTCGAGCGCCGACGTGAGCGAAGCCTCGCCTTGGATGCTCACGGACGCGCCGACGCGGAGCGGCGTCTTCTTGCACGACGACTGGCACGCGCCGTTCTGGCCACTCGACCCCGACGTGTACGGGTACGCGGCGGCGGTGCAGAGACCGTTCTTGGAGATGTAGTCGAGCGCCTTCCAAGGCCAGCCGCCCTGGCAGCCGTAGCCGCTGGAGCTGTCGCAGCTCACGAGCTGCTGCGGCGAGAGGTCGAGGCGCGCACCCGTGACGAGGCAGTGACCAAACTCGGCAGCAGCAACGGCCGCAAAGGCCCAGCACGACCCGCACTGGCCTTGGTTGCGCAGCGGCGCGCTGCACGCGTGCGTCGTCCAGTCCTTGCTCGTGGCCTTGACGTCGAGCACATCCGACGAGACAAGGTCGTCGTCACTGGCCGCGCGCAGCTGGCGCGGACCGTCGCCAAACGACCCCTTGACAAAGGCGGCAAACTCGGCTTCATTCAGCAGCACAAACGGGTTCTCGAGCGAAAAGTGCGCGTCCGGGTGCTCAATGTTGAGGCGCTCGACCTCCCGCTTGGTGTCGAGGAACCGGTCGAGGAGCAGGTTCTCGGCCTCGGGCACGGACCGGCCGATCGTCTCGGGCACAAAGCCGCGCTCAAAGGCTTCGGCGCCGGCGTCGCTGAGCTTCCACGCGTTGAACTCGCGCAGGAGCGACGCGCGGTCGAGCGACGACGAGGCCATCGCGCTCGTGGCGAGAAGGAGGGCGGACGTGGCAACCGTTGTCTTCATTGCAGTCGTTGGTGGTGGTGGGTGCTTGCTCTCGAGCAAATTGGAATATGAAGAACCGGACCGCGTTGACGCGTGCTCGTATCAGACGCACCGCCGTTGTGGGTACTAAACCTTGTCATATCATAGCTCGGTGTTGGGAAGGGTATGCTGTGCTGGGATGCTAGGCGGCCCAATACGGCGTATCAGAGAGCACGGAGCAAACTCAGTTGCTGTAGCCCGTCGCGCCTCAGATCCTGACCGCATGACTTGATTCCAAACGTATCCAGTTGACGCTCGACGTATCAGACGTACACAGAGGCCAATGCCTCGACGTGCATACAGTAGGCAGACCAAGCGTGTACTAGAACACTCGTTTCAACTAGA
>NW_008246194.1:36038-59705 GCF_000281045.1 Saprolegnia diclina VS20
GTGCAGCGAGTGGATTTCGTCACCGAGCGCGACGCCGCGCAGCTCATGCGGCCACGGGTCGGCGTGTGGCACGATGAACCGGCTCGGGACGCAGCTGTTGCCAAAGCACGCGCGGTAGACGACGAGGGCATCGATGCGCTCTTGCACGGTCAACCGCATGGTGTGTGTGAGTGGCAGTGCATCAAATGTCAGAGGTGTATTTCGGGTCACTCTGCAATCTTATATCTATCGAGGTATCGATTTTTACACCACTGCCACCAGCTCGACGTCTCGTCGGTGCGCCAACGACCACGTACGCGCTCGTCTGTATACCGCGAGACCAAGCGCATCGACTGCATCGGCGGCTGGGTCCTCGAAAAGTACAGCGTCACGCGGGAAGATCTCAAAGCGGTTACTGGCATGCGTCGAGCTTGATGACGAAGAGGCGTCAACGGGTCATTCCCATGGACTGCACTTGGTGGCGAACCCTAGTTGGCGGTGCGACGACGCGAGATCGGACGTCGGCGCGTTGGCCTAGACAAAAATCTGCTCACCGCAGCGCAGCGAAGGTCCAGCGTTGACTTTTCGGGGCCAACGCGCCATTGTCGCTTGCTTCAAGTCTTCGTGCGCGTCGTGAGTGGCGCAAAATATCCAATTGCAGAGGTATACACAAACCTCTCAAATGGAATACGTATCGGGGTATCAAGTCGAGGCAAAGTGGCACCGCGGTTTGCTTCCAGTGTACTAGTAAGCTGATTAGCGTCCAGTGTACCTTGCGATGGCCGGAAGAAAGATGCAAGGCGATACGCTGTCGGATCTACCCAGAGGTTGAACCGCTGGCGATAGCCCAAGGAGGTCGATGCACTGCGCATGCCGAAGAGCGGTAGGCCACCGGCGTGTGGAGCTTCCTGCATGTGCCGGCGACGACCATGTGGATGCTCCGGGTGCTTGGCTCGACGGTACTAGTTGCCCGCAAGCTGCGAATAACACTATTACACTACAGCCTCGGTCGCCCATTGTTCCTATGCGTTTCCAAGGATTGCACGTGTCCAGAATATAGTGTGCGAGAAAGACGCTCCTCAAAGACGCAATCGATGACCGCAGTTCCAAGCAGCGCGTGCTGCATGAGCTGCCTATCGTCCTGCAAGCATTAGCGTGTACACTACGAGACAGTCGACGCAGCAGCAGCTGATATCATCATCTCTTCTGCCTCCGTGAGTGATGTTGCTTCGTCGACGACGCTGGGCCAACACGACTGCGCGAAAGCGGCCCCTCTGCGATGGCCAAAGTAGTACGGCGTCTGTAGCAATGAATGGCGATCGTCCTGATCGAGAGTATTGGCTCGCATGTCGGCTAGCATCATTGTAGTGTCAACGGTGCCAACTTCAAGGTCGAAAGCGTCATCACACTATTTGCATGTGAGAGAAATTGGAAATACTGTGACCGTGCACGCACCGAGATCATTCTCACAAGCATGAACGTCGTGGCGACGTCCATCTCGGGGCGCAGCGTGCAGATGGTCGTGAGCGACGCGGACGACCAGGTCGTATGCGTCGAGCGCTCCTTCGCCGCCCTCGAAGGCCTCCATGCGAGCCTCGTCGCCGCCGCTTGCGATAGCATCCCGAGCTTCCCGCTCTTCCCGGGCGTGCCCACCGATGCTGCGCTCACGCACCTCTGCGCCGAGCTCAACGCCTACTTTGCACGTACGCGTCTGCGATAGCGCTTGGGGCCGACCATGCGCCTATGCTAGATGCTTCCGTGAAGGCGACCGCCGAGCTCCACGCGCTCCTGGCCGACGACCTCGGCAACAACACGGGGCACATGACCGCGATCGACTTTCTCCTGCAGCCCTTCGAGTACGAGAAGGTTCACTCGTCGTTTGCCGGAAGATGCGAAAGAAGTTCCTATGTAGGTGGTCATTCCGCGCGGCTCCAAGCACGACGTGCAGCTGCAAGTGACCAACAGCAGCCAAGTGCTCGTATGGAAGTTTGAGGTCGAGGACTTTGACATTGACTTCAACGCCGACTTTCACGTGCCCACGCCCATGTACACAGAGGTCTTCCACGCAACGACGCGGTATGTCGACGTTGCAAGGCGCCTTCTCGACGATGCCTGCTCGTAGCTACCAGACAACTGTCAAGCCCGTTGAAGGTACGACAACGACGACGGTCGCCGTTGCATGATGTCGGACCGTGACTAGGCATGTACCGCTGTCCAAAGCCTGGTGTGCTCACGCTCTCGTGGGACAATACCTACTCGCGCCTCCGCGGGTACAAGCGTGATGGCTTCGTTGGATGCTTGAGCCTTGCACGGTAGAAAGACGGTGCATTACGTCGCACACGTAGTCGAGAAGAGCTCGATGGAGTCGGCGCTTCTCGCCGCCGACGCCTTGACCCACGTACGCGCTCGATCTGGCATTTGCGAGGCTAAGAATTGCGTTCTAGGCGCTCGAGGCGGGACCGACGAGCAACTTTTTGCACAAGAAGGCGCTGCCAACGCCTACGCCCATGTCGTCGCCGGCACTCGCGTCGCTTCTACCGCGCTACGCCTTTAGCAACATGCCGTCACTGGACCTCAACGGGCACTGGCTCGTGTCCGGACTCGTCAACACCACCATGGCGACCGCCTCCAAGCTCTTTGGGTCGCGGCCTGCGCTGCTGCCAGCCGCTGCGCCGCCGACGCCCAAAGACGACGAGCCCAATTCGATCGGCAACAGCCTCATGGAGGAGCTCAACGGCCTCAACATGCAGCTCCTCCAGCGCGTGGTAGATGACTCTGCTCGTCCCAAACAACACCCCTGACAATATTCATCCCGTAGGAGTCACTCGAAGACGCACTCGCACGGCTCGCCGGTAAAAGTTGCGATAAGATCTCAGTGTCTTATGCGACGACGTGCTAGTGGAGCGCGACCAAGCGCTCTCCCGCGTGCAAATGGCTACGGCAAAACACGTACGACTCTCTCACTTGCGTACTTTCGATGCAGATGGATGCAGGAAACGGAGGCGGCCGCGTCGCAAGAGAAGGACGGCCGTCTCGAAGCTCTCCAGAGCGAGATCGACGTACGTTTGAAGTCGAATTCACTATATCTTTACCGAGTGGGTGCGGCTAGCGCCTCCGGCGAGAGCGTCAGCAGTGGCCAGCGATCCAAGCCGAACGGGACGCGCTCCTGCTCGAGAAGCACCGCTGGGCGATGGTTCGATCCTCGTCGACCGCGCGTTTTTATCGACTTGTACTAGATTGATGAGTTTGATACATACGTCGACCCGCAAGATGACACGGGCCGAGGCGATGCGTCGCCATCGTCGTCGCCAACGGCCAAGAAACTCTCGGACGACGCTCGGATGGCGCTCGAGAAGGAGCTCGGCCAGGCCGAAGTCGCACTCATTCGGCTCCGCGCGCAGCTCGGCTACTCGCTGCAGCAAGTCATTCCCAACACGCGCATTGAGCAGCTGGCCAAGGTGCATCGACATTGATTCGCGCAGTGCCTCAATATACAACGTAAGGACCTCGCCGTCGCCAAGACCGAGTACGACGCCGAGCTGGTTGAGCACCGCAACATGATCCAAGACCTCAACCAGCAGGTACGTACTTAGCTTGACCATGGAACGTCGTCAACCGCGCCAACAGATTCTCAAGTACCGCAGCCACAAGAAGGTGCTCGTGACCGAGCTCCGTAACGTCAAGCGTCAGACCGACGGTATTCCGTATGCACAATATTTTCTGCTGCATAACTCTGTGGGCAGGGCAAGTCGCCGTCGCGCTCGCCGAAGCACACGAAGCACGCATGGTCAACACGCGCCTCAAGCGGCAGAACGAACTGCTTCTGAGTCAAATGCGGTCCCTTGTCGACACTGCGTCGGCTCCGGCGCCGGTCGACGTACCCGCGCCGGTCGAAGTGCCCACGACGCTGACGGCCCAAGACCTAGCGATGCTCAACGGCGAGCCTTACACACCGGCGACAACAAAAGCTGCGACACTCCGCGCGGACCTGCGCCCTAACCCGTTCCGAGAAAAGCTCACGGCGTTCTTCACCGAGTACGACCAGTCGCAGCTGGAGCACGTGGAAGAGATGCTTGAGAGCTACCGCGGGGTCGAGGCCTCGCTGCTCGAGTCCCTCGAGCTCAAGTACCGCTTCCGAGAGCTCAACGCTGCGTACCAGGGCGAGCTCATGTAAACTGTCAACTTGATAGTGCTGGCCGATATCCGGATAAGTACACCATTTACGTTTTTCTAAATCGTGTAATTGGTGTGATTTCGTTTTTTCGGAAGATCGCAAAACGCCACACCATGGGAGCGGTGGCCAGCTGGTGCTGCGGCGTACCGGCGCCCGCGGATCCGACCTGTGAGAGCTTATTGCGCTACTCCAAGGCGACCAACGTATCGACGCTCGTCGAGATCGAGCGCGACGCCCTGCGCGACTTCCACACCAAGTTCCTCCTCGGGCGCAAGCTCGGCGCCGGGGCGTATGCCACCGTCTACGAGTGCGACGAGGTCGCCACCAAGAAGAAGTACGCATGCAAGGTGTATGCGCGCCATGGCTTGGACGCGGGCGCGCTCGAGTGCGCCTTGACCGAGCCGTACCTGCTCAAGCGCATGTACCACCCGGGCATTCTGCGCTGCCGCGGGTTTTACAAGGAGCCGACGACGTACGTGCTCGTTATGGAAGAGCTCACGGGCGGCGACATCTTTGCCAAGCTGCACGAAAGCAAGGAGAAGCTCATGGAGCGCGACATTTGCCGGCTCGTCAAGTTACTCCTCGAAGCGCTGGCCTACATGCATGCCCGTAACGTGGTCCACCGCGACCTCAAGGTACACGAGTAGTTCCGTCATGGCGGTCAAAAGATGCTTGCACTAGCTGGAGAACCTCATGCTCGAGTCAAATGGCGAGAACGCAGCGCTCAAGATTGTCGACTTTGGCTTTGCCGTGCAGCTGCCGACGAAGGACGCTGCTTTGACCGAGGTGCTGGGCACGCCCGGGTACATGGCGCCGGAAGTGATCTTGGGCCAGCCCTACAGCACGGTTGAGCACTCCTATTTTCGTTTCGATTGATGTACAACATTGTCTTCTAGCCCTCGGACGTCTGGAGCGCCGGCGTCATCGTTTACACGCTTCTCTGCGGGTACCCCCCGTTCCACCACGATGAAATCCAAGACGTCCAGAAGCTCTTTCGGTGCATTTGCTATGGCTATTTTTTCTTTGACGCGCCGTACTGGGACGACATCTCGACTGAAGCCCAGGTTCGTATCAATGTTTCAACTAGCTGCGTAGACTCTCGAGTAGGACCTGGTGCGACGCATGCTGCGCGTGACACCTGCCGACCGGTGCGACGCATCTTTCGCGACTAACGTTGAATCGAATGTCGGCCAGGGCCACGGCCGCCGCGCTGCTCGACCACCCGTGGTTCACGATGCACGCGACGCTGCCCGAGACCAAGTCGGAGCCGCTAGACGTGCTCCGGGCGCTCAAGCCGCTGCAGTCGTTCCAGCGCATCATGAAGACGCGGCTGTCGGCCAACCACGCGCGCGACCACGCGCACGCGATGGCGTCGCTGGTCGCCTCCAAGCTCTCGCAGGTCGAGGCGACGACGGCGCCGATTGCGATCGACCTCCGCCGCTCGACGCTGCTGCCGACGGCCCGCGGCGGCATGGCGCCGCCCACACCGTAATCGTAAACAGAGTTCGCCTTTGCATGTCACTTGTATCCGCGCCCGCGTTCTCCAGCCGATCGGCCAAGCACACACGATGTGTGTACTTTGGCAGGTGCTGCGTTGTCATATAGTTGTCGCCGTCGATCAAGGCGACCACCGCTCCCAGTTGTTCGTGTCAAGCAAAGCGCTTTCTCTCGTCTGTGCCCAAAACGAGCAAGTGCCCATCTTCAGTTGCTGATGTACTATGACGTAGTACCTGCGCGTGATCGTGAATTTTTGGGATATTTTTCATTTTTCGCCCATTCTTTCTACTAAGCTTACTATACTGGCCAAGTGTTGCCAGGTCGCACAGTTGATCCTGAAAATGAATTGGCCAAGACTTGGCACCAAGGTAGAGGGCGCTCCGGAGAGCGGAGAAAGCGAGGTCGCGTCGACGTTCGAGACGTATAGCGGTAGAAAGACGCGATGCACGATCCCAACTAAGATCGTAGTGCCATCTTAGAGGCACCACGCGAGGACGTCAACGCCACGTGCCGACACCATCGCGTTTGAAATGAAATCGCTCAAAGTTGGCACAGCGATAGAAGACGCTTTGAAAAGCAGAGCAGTCCACGCTACGTTCCCGCTGCAGTCGCACGGCGCGTGCAATGCTGAATGTAAGATTTAAAAGCGCTCTTTAAACGTTAAGAAGCAAAACTGCCCAATGACTCATCACTTCGATCACTTGGACAAGCGATGACCGCCCCATCCACTGGATCACACTCTGGTCTGAATCACTTTCTGGTCGGGATCACAAGCCTCACTCAGTTTAGTCCAGAACCTTCGTGTAAAGTCATTGAACGGGGCGCTTTCGAGCTCACAAAGCTCGATCGCTGGTCCTTCCACCATCCCTTCTGCAGTCTTGCGTGAGTCGATGCAGCGTGTATCGCACTTCCCTTGGGCGACTCAGCTCCAGCGCCTGTCCATGCACAAGTGGACCAAACCGACTGTGGTCGGATCTTGAAGGAATCTCGCGTTATGATTGGCTACTTTGGACCAATGGCATCGCGCCACTCCGCCTGTCCGAAAAGACACTCCTCGCAATCAACGATGCGCAGCGCGGGGTTCGTGGCGACGGCCGCCATCGCGCTCGGGTCGTTGGCGCTCATCGGACCCGTCGCCGTGCGCTGGCAGATCCCGGCGCAGTGTCTCGAGCACCAAGAGACTCGACCACTCGACGACGCGTTGACCTCGTACTTTGGCGTCGACGGCCTTGATAACGCCCTTTGCATCATCGGCCACTTCTTCCAACAGAGTCAAGCGCTGCCGTCCGAGCCGATCGCCGACATCATCAACGCGCTGCTCGTCAACTGCGTGGCCGCCATGGCGCTCTTCATGGGTATCGAGTCCACGCGCCAGGGACCGCGTGGGCCGGTCGCGTGGCCAGTCGTCATTGGCACGGCGTACCAATGGGGCGGCATCTTCTTTGCGGCGTCGGTGCTCTGGCTTCCGGCCTTCTTTGCAGCGTACCCAGAGCCGCTGGCGACCACGCGCGCGATCCCTCTTCGCGACACGACGCTTGGCTCGGGTGCGCTGCTCTGGTTCATCGGTCTCGGCACATTCGCCTTTGCCGTCGTCTTCCATGCCATGCACTATGCTCATGGCAGCGTCTTTGCGCACGCCTTCATCGTATTTCAGTTTTGGCCGTCGCTCTTCCCGCTGCTCTACCCGGCAGTGCGCTGGTTGGCGCCGCACCCGAAGGTCGTCGCCGAGGCGGCGGCCGCCTCGACGACTGCGAGCTTCCTGTACCGCGCCTTTGCAGCGGCGTTGACGCTACAGCACTGGACCTCACTGGCTATCGTTCTCGCTCACTCGGACGCTATGGACCTCGTGCACGGACTCGCGAACTTTGTGTGCACATACCCGCCGGACGCGAACCTGATCCCGTCGTGGTTTCTCGTGGTCGACGGCGTCTCTGTCTTTGCCACGATGACGCTTCTCGTCGTCGCCGAGGCGCGCAACGGCGCGCGGACGTTCGCGCACTTGGTGCTCGCGAGTATCGTGCTCGGAGCGGGCGCCGCCTTTAGCCTCTTGTGTGCGACGCGCGAAGATGCCATTCGGTCGACGCACTTTGGCAAGAGCAAGCAGCAGTAGGTAGCGTACTAGTTTAAACCAACAAAACACCAGGTTTTATTGACAATAGTGTAGTTTTGTCAAGGCGCCTTGTGCTCCCGCATTCACCTACTTCGAGTTGCGGGTCCTAATGTACAGAATATCTAGCCCAGCTGCTGAGACGAGACGATCACTAACCCACCGCACTAATAACTGCTAGCTCCCATAACGGACGTGTAACCACTGGAAGGATGCCGTCGAGGAGCCGCGACGAGCCGCCGGCGTTCGACGCTGGCGACGACCTCGACCTCTACGACGCGTCAAACCCGTTTGAAGACGAGCCACCTGTCAAGACCAGTGACAACCAGCTAAAAAGCCCCAAAAAACAAAGTGCCAAGGACAAAGCGTTTGACTTTGAGCAGTGGGTCGCTCGGAAGGACAAGTACGAGCGCGTGCTCCAAGCCCTCCATGCGCTCTCGACCGACCGCGCCGCGTCGGAGGCGCCGTGGTTTGACGTCGCCGTGGCGTTGGCAGCCACCGACTGCCTCCTCAAGGTCGGCCGCACCGACGCGTGCGACTGTGACGGTGTCTGCCACGAGCCAGCACACGCCGTGTCGCGTCAGCGCACTCGGTGCCAGTGCCCCGCGCCCAAGTGCTCGATCTGCAACCGCTGCGTCGGCACGACGGTCGGCGTCATCTCGGACAGGATGACCGACGTGCTGACGCCTTACCGAAGCAGCAGCGACGAAAGTACGATGGACATTGCGACGCGCGTGAGCAGCATGGGCGAAGGCCGGCTGCTCAACAGCCTCAAGATCTCGGGGCTCGCTCTGCGCATGGCCTCGACCGTGCAGAGTCAGTGCAGCGTGCTCCTCGGTCCCGACGGCGCCAAGCTGCAGCGGCCGTGCGCCTGCCCACTGCGGTCGCTCGGCGACCACTGGGTGCGCTGGACCAAAGCCAATCACTCGTTCGAGAAGGTCCGGCTCACGGAAGCCCAAGCCAAGAAGTTTGGTGGCGCAACACGGCAGCTCATGGAGCTCGTCGAAGGCGAGAACGTCTACCTCCTCACCATCAAGTGGCGCGTCGCGGCCAAGCCGCAGAAAGGCGACACCGCCAAAATTGCAGCTCGGCGCTGCCTCTCGGCCGACGAGAAGAAGCTCAACGCGGTGCGCTTCTCGCTCTTTCTCGCTGTGCAGTTATAGAAAAGAGGACTAGATCTTTGTGTCGCTCTGCAAGAAGTTCTGGGTCAAGGCGCAGCACCGCGTGGTCGAGATCCTTCAGGACAAGATGAATTCGCTCCTGGGAAAGCAAGCTGCGACGACGCTTTTGCCGGGCCAAACGCACAAGTCACGCGCCGAGATGGAAGTGCAGATCCTCAAGCTGCATGGCGTTCAGAAAATGCTCTCGTGGGTCGAAGCCGACGCCGATGCCATCAAGGACAAAGAAGACGAAGTCGAGAAGGAGAAGGCCGAGGAAGGCGCGCTCGCCCACAACGTCTGCCGTCGCTGTATCGAATCTCATTTCTCATATTGGGCCTAGGCGTGGCTCAAGCGCAAGGACCGGCTGCGCATCAAGCTCCCGACAGCATCGAGTATCGAGCCGTCGCTTCAGAAGAGCAGCTGGAAACCACCGCGCTTTGACTTTTCGACCAACGGCCTCGTCCGGCCCAAGAAGGTCGACATTCCATCGTGCACGATCGACATGATGAAGCGCAGTGGCCTCAAGTACGTGCATGCGATGAGCGAGGGCTTCCAGGGCCGCGGTGGCGACCTTGACAAGTGCCGCGAAGTGCTCCTCAAGCGAGGCCACGTCATCAAGGCCAACTTTGCCAAGGACCCGGACAGCGCCTTCTCGGAAGACCGGTACCACTTCGAGAAGCAAAACGCGCCAAAGGCCAAGGAGAACCCTCGGTCGGGCATGTCCAAGGAGGCGTTTGCGGCCTGGAGCGCGCACAAGGCGCTCAAGGACAAGGCGCTCGCGTTCCTCGACGCAACACCCAAGCCCAAAGACGTATCCGAGAACGCGTCGGCGCACTGGGAAGAGGCCGGGCGAGCGTTGAAGGCGGTGGACCGTGGCTTGCTGCTGTCGTGGATGGCGTGGTCGGACGGCTTTATGAGCCAAGGCCGCTGCCGCGTGCTCTGGGAGAGCTTCCCGCCGATCGCATGCGACGTCCACGCGACCTCGTCGGCGCTCCGCGATGTCTTTCTCAAGCTGCTGCACCGGAAGGACGTCGACTACAAAGGGGCGTTTCTTGCGTTTGCCGACAAGCAGCACAAGAAGGCTGTCGCGGACGGCAACGCGGACGACGACATGAAGGACGAGGACAAGCTCGCCACGTACGCCACCATGAAGCCGCTTGAATTTCACAAGTTCCTCAAGTCGCTCGGCATCGCGTTCACGCCGGACGAACGCACTCGCATCGTCGAGTTCTTCGACTCGAACGGCGACGGCGCGATCACAATCAAGGAGTTCCTTGCTGTCACAGGCGACCGCCGCCCCGCCCAGTGCCACGGCGACACGGAGATTGCGCTCAAAGACGTGTGCATGTGGGAGACGGTCTGCCACGAGTGCGGCATGCTCAACGCGTTCCAGGTCTCGTCGTCCGAGCGCGGCCGCGTCCGCACCGAGCTGCCCGCGCACGTCAAGCGACGCCAGCTCGCCCGGTTTGGCTGCAAACCCGTTTTGCCGCTGCGCGAGGTCAAGGAGGCGGCGCCGTATGCATGCGACGCCGCGGGCTGGAGCGATCAAAAAGCCGCGGGCGGTGTCGCCGTCCTCGATCGGCTCTCGATCGAACACCGCGAGCGCCGGGCGCTGCAAAAGCTGGTCACGGACGGCGCGCCGCCCGAGCTCCCGGTGCTCTTCCGCGACGACGACGAGGCACTGGACCCGACGACAATGATACTACTGCGGTGGCACCCGCCGCCGGTCCGCGGCAACAACGGCCCGGCGTTCTACATCCTCGAGACATCCGGGGCCGAAGGCAGCGCGAGCTTCAAGCAAAACGTCTTCACCGAGCTCGTACGGGACCCGAAGGACTTTAGCGATAACCAGGGCGAACCGCGGTACCACTACGTTGTCACAAATTTGCTGCCCAACACCAAGTACGCGATGCGGCTCCGCGCGCTCAACGCCTTTGGTGCCGGGCCGTATGCCTTTGGGTAAGCGATGTCGAGGGGTAGGGTCCTCACGTCGACACTAGGTACTTTACGACGGTGCCGCGTGTGCCACCGGCGCCGATGGCCGTCAAGGTGACTCCGACGACGATCCACCTCTCGTGGAACTCGTCGGCGTGGTACGACGCACAGCTCAAGGAGCTCCGAGCGGTGTTTGATGAAGCTGACGTCGACGGCAACGGCGAGATCTCGCGCGACGAGTTTATGGAGGAAATCGAAAAGCGCAAGCCGCGGTTGCTCGAGTTTCTTCAGAAGACGTCCGCGCCGACGTCGACCGAGGCCCCGGGCGTGCCGCTCAGCGTCTTTGACGCGATCGAGACGAACGACAGCAACACGCTCAGCTGGACCGAGTTTGTTGCGATGTTCAACGGCCACCTCGACGACCTCCACCTCTTTGACGACGACGCCAAGTCGGTGGCGTCATCCAAAGTGTCGCGCAAGGCCAAGCCAACCGTCTCGAGCGGCTGTCGCTACGTCCTCAAGCAGTGCGTGCACGAGGCCGACGGACAGTACGAAGAGATCTACCGCGGCAGCAAGCCGTCGTTCTTCGTGCACGGCCTCACCCCCGGAACTGCGTACCAATTCCGCGTGCAAGCCATCAACGCCGACGACCAAGCCTCGCTGCACAGCGCCCCGACGATCGTCAACACGCTCTTGCCAACGCCGGCGGCGCCGACAACGACCGATGTCGGGGTGACGGACGCCGTCGTGAGCTGGACGCCGGGTGACGCGACCGCCGGTGACAAGCGCAGCATCGCACTCAAAGGCAAAACCAACGTCCTCGACGACTCTGTGCACAAGCTTCTCAAAGAGTGGGCGAAAGAGACACCGGTGGACCACCCGGCCATCGACTTTGCGGGCAAGTTCCAGCGCTACGACCGTGACGGCAGCGGGTACTTGGAGCTGCCCGAGTTCAAGACGCTGCTCTCGGAGCTCGGCGTCACGCCGTCCGAGGAGCGGCTCGCCGCCTACATGGAGACGTTTGACACCAACAACGACGGCAAGATTTCGTTTGAAGAGTTCAAGGACTGGTGGACCAAGCCCGATGTCCAATATGTCCTCAAGCGCTCAGACGCCGGGCGCAGTGAGATGACCGCCGTGGTCTACCGCGGCACCGACAAAAGCTACCACGTGCGCGGGTTGGCGCCGAACGCCACGTACCTCTTCCGCCTCCGGCACGTCTCTTCCCATGCGTCGAGCAGTCTCAGCAGCGCGCTGTCGGTCTGTACGCTGCCAGAGGCGCCGTCGGCCGCCGGTGTCGTCGACGTCCTCGCGACCAAGGCGCGCGTCGTGTGGTACCCGAGTGCCACGGGCGCGGCGCGGTACCTTCTCGAAGCCAAGTTTATCGAGTGCCTCACCGACACCAAGGTCGCCAAGCCCTCGGGCGACTGGACGCCAATGTACGAAGGACCCGAGACCTCGACGACCCTCCTGGACCTGGTTCCCAACAGCGTCTACCGACTGCGCGTGCGCGCCGGCAACGCATCGCGGGCGTGGAGCAGCTACGGGCGCGTCACGCAGCTCTGCACGCTCCTCAAGGACCCGTCGCTGCGCCCGAGCAACGCGGTCGAGCGCTTCACCGTCGAGGTCGCGGGACCCGGGCGGCTCGTGCCCCACGACACGATCCTCTTTACCGAGCGGCTCGTTTTGCTCGAGGACGGGACGGCGGTCGAAGAGGACAAGCGCCGCGGCAAGTCGGGCAGGAGCGTCAAAGAGCCGCTCGAGTGCGTTGGCGAGCGCACGTTGGCGGCGCGTGTGACCGGTGTGGCGGAGGACGTGGCCCGGCGCTGCGTCCTGACCTTGGACGTGGTCTGGTGCACGGTGCAGGTCTACGAGAGCGGCAAGAAGGAAGGCGCAATGAAGCAAGTTGCACTCGCGTCAACGCTGCAAACGGACGCCAAGCTCTCGCGGTTCGAAAAGTCGATCCTCAAGTACGAGGCCTTCCGCCTCCCGTGGCTCGACGAGGGCGCCCGCTGTGCCAGCGCATGGGTCGCCACGACAGGCTTTCTCGACGAGGCGACGTAGGATAATGGAAGCATGTTGACGCATATGGCTATCGCTACATGGGGCGGCGCAGCGCGTCGGCGTTGACGCGGTCGACGAGGACGCGGAGGTTGGTGTGGAAGAGGCTGCAGCGGATCGGCATCTCGAGCTCGTAGAAGGGGTTCTTGAGCACGTAGTCGGCGTAGATCTCGTAGATGCTGCGTAAGATGGCCTCGAGCTCGAGCGCGCCCATGCTCGGGAGGGCGGTCACGAAAAACTTGGTGCCCGTCAGCGCCTGGAAGCACTGCAGCCGGAACGCGTCGGTCTCCATGGACACGATGCCCTTGGAGAGGAGCGGCGCCGCGAGGCCGGCGATGGCGTGGATGCTGTGGAAGGTCGAGCCTAGGCGCAGGTGGTCGTTCGCGTTGAGCTTGGGCGCCTCCGCCGAGAGGTCCTCGTGGTAGATGAGCCCGCCGGCCTTGTTGATCACGTACAGCGAAAGCAGCATCTCGGGTTCTGACGTTTTTCACACGTGAAAAACACCATTTGCCACGAATTCGCCTAAAAAGTACCTACTGTACGTGGCACGCGCACCGCGCGACTCGGGATTCCTGAACCTGCGACGCCCGAGCACTTGAGCAGCGAGTGGGCGGTACCTCTCGCGCAGGCTCGGCACGTCGCTTGCGGCTTCGCGACGCTCGCGAGACGCGTCGATCGGCGAGGAGACGCGAACGGTCAACCGTTCGTTCGCAGCGGTTTGGTCGATGCACAAACCCGAGAGAGATATATCAAAGAACTTATATTGTTGGGGCGACAGATCGATTCGAGGATATTGATTCTTCGAACAAGTGGCCTTTCGGGTGGGAGGTTTTGGATATTGTGGCGGGAGATGCAGCGCTTCACGAGCAAGCGGCGCAACCTCAACGTCGACGCGACGCTCGCGGCCGCGACGCTCGGCGAGTCGCCGCTCTCTTCACCGCTGCGAAAAGAGCAGCACCGACCTTCCGCGCACACGCCGCTCTCGCCCAACGGTCTCTTGTCGCCGCGCAACCTGCCGGCGAGCTTAGACCGCGTCCCGAGCGAGTATGCGTCCAAAGCGACCTCGAGCCACGCAGGCGGCCACGGCTTTCTCGTCTACGGCGCGATCGTGTCGTGCTTGAGCATGGACCGCGGCGGCTTCCTCGCCGGCGACGGTCTCATCACGTCCGAGGTGCGACTCGAGGGTCTCGTGCAGAGCTTAAAAGCCACGGTCGAGCTCGTTGACGCGCAGCTCACCGACCCGGGGGGTCAACGGGACGTCTATGTTGTCGCGTGCCACACCAAGGACTGCCTCTTTGAAGTACGTCAGTTGCCCGCTCGAATGGTTTGAAGACGGCGCGTAGGTGCTGCCCAAGATGGCGTACGAAGCCACCGCGGCGTTCGAGGAAGCCAAGGCATCCGAGGATGCGAGCACGACGTCGACCGGGTTCTCGGACGCCTTCTCCGATCTCAAGTTCAAGAGCGAGTCGGAGCTCCGGCTCAACGCCAACGTCTACGACAAGCTGCACGGAACGCGCGTCAAGTACGGCCAGGTACGCTCGCTTCCATAGCATCGGCTCAGCTCAAAGACCAGACGGTGCAACTGCGGCACATCAAGACGGGCAAGTACATAACCATGCAGCCAACAAGGGACAAGGAGACCCTCGAGGTACCTGCTCTCTGCAGACAAACCGTGTTGTATCCCGTGGAATTAGGTGGTCTTGTCGGACGGCGCGGCGGCGTGCCATCTCACATTGCTACCGCGCTTCAAGCTTCGAAAGACTGGCGAGTCTGTCCAGCTCATGGACCAAGTACGATATTCGCTTCTGGTCCTGGACGGAACCAGATGTGGTGCGTTGACTAGATTGTGCTTGCGGCGATGCACAAGGCGCAGCGATTCTCGATGCATGTTTCGACCCGCAGCGCCATTGACGGCGCGTCGACGCTCGTGCACGCGTCCGTGTCGCACTCGTCCCAGTGGCGCCTATCGCCCTACGACCACTCGGAGAAGGACGTCTCGAGCGCAACGACGTACCAGCCCGACACGAGCCGCGGACTTCGATCCGGGCTGTGCATTCGACTGCTGCACTTGGAAACGAGCGCGTGGCTGGGCTGCGGCGGTGGCGCCGTGCACCTTCGAGCCGAGTCGAGTGCCACATCCGACGCGTCCGACACCAACTCGCCCCTCGTACTGCATGTCCTTATATGCTACGTCAGCTCAAATGCCTCCTAGTTGTCACCCGAAACGCTGTGGGAAGTCGAAAAGAGCTGCTTCCTCGACGGTGGCCTCTTGCACTGGACCGACAGCGTGTGCCTTCGTCACGTCCTTACCGGCCAGTACTTGCACGTGGAGAACACGGAGGCAGGGCTCCGAGTGGCCACGAACCCGGTGCCGCAGTCGTCGTACATTCTACGCCCCACGACGCTGGTTAACCCGCGGTACGATGTCGTTGTCAACTACATTGTCCCTACGCCGTATATGGCGTAGGTACCCCATTGGTCACAAGAGCGCGGTGCTGCTCCAGCACGCGCAGACGCTCACCTACCTGCACACGCGAAGCAGCGCCCATCTGCACGTCTCGTCGCCTCTCGTGACACTCTTGACGCCGCAAGACGAAGACGCGTTCAAGATCGTGTCTGTCTCGTCCACGGAGCTCCACGATACGCTGCGGCTGCTCGCCTACCGTACGCTCTGCGAGAGCTTCATCGCGAGCTTTGCCAGCGCGTCGGGCGGGGACCCGCGCTTGGACGACGTCGAGCGCGTTCTGAGCCAGCTCAACACGTTTACGTTTCTCGACACGCAGACGCCCGACCACGTACTATGGCTGCGGCAGACGCTCCTGCACCGGCACCAGTTTGTGCCGCTGCTCACGCGGATGCTCGAGGCGCCGTTCGCAGCGTACGGCGGTCCGTTCTCAATCGACTACGTCTGCGGGTTCCAGCCCACCGACGAGCCGAGCGACGGCCTCGAAGCTCTGCCCAACACCAACGGCTTTCGGTCGCCTGGGGGCGGGCGCTCAAGCTCTGGTGTCGCGCCGCCACCCCCGCCCGTCGATATGAGGCTGTTGCCTCTGTTTCAATGGCCGCCGACTGCGATGCGGCAGCTGCACCACGTGCTCTGCGCGATCAACATCCTCTTGTTTCGCATGTTCTACAGCAGCAAAACGTCCGACACGTCGGCGTGCCGGCATGCCATGCCCGTCCTGCTCGCGCTCCTCGGACATGGGTTCAAGGCGTCGGTGCCGCTCTCATATTTGATCCAAGAGAAGTTCCACCTCTCCGAGTCGTTTGCGTCCTTCTCCGCGATCGTCCGCAACTTCTTTGATCTGATTCGGCGCCACGGCAAGGCGATGCGGTACCTGCAGTTCCTTGTCGTGCTCTGCTCGGCCAACGGCCACGCAGTCCCCAAGGTCCAGGAAAAAATCTGCGAGCTGCTCTTCAACCCGAGCCACGGCTACTCGGACGCCGTCCTCGTGCACACGCGCCCGACGCCATCGGGCCTCGAGCTCTGCGTCGACGCGAGCGCGGACCAGTGGGTCTCGCTCAGCACGTTCTTTGACGACTACTATAGCCACAAGTCGCATGCGACGCTCGCCCCGTACTTTTACGGCCTCCTGCAGCTTTACTGCGCGCTCTGTATGGACCGCAACTACACGTGCATTCGGTGCTTGGCCGGCAGCTTTCCGCGCGCGAGTCTCTTGGCGTGCGTGCAAGACGCTGCGCTCTCGCGGTCGATCCGCGCGGTGCTTCTGAACCTCCTCGTCGCGCTGCACCTGGACTGCGAGCCGCAGACGCCGCTGCCGAGCCCCAACTACACGCGTATCTGGAAAGAGGTGTTGTTGCACCAAGACAAGCTCCCGGTCGCGCGAGATGGCATGTACTCTGCCGACGACTGGGCCTTCTTTGGGCAGCTCCAGTCGCTCGCGATGACGTACTTTCGCAAGCAAAATGGACTCGTCATCATCACCGAGGCGGCACAGAACGACCTGACGTTAGCGTTTGTCCGGCTGTGTAAAAAAATGGTGGCGTTCGGGCTCTTTCGGTCGATCGCTGAACTCGGCGCGCTTGTGCTGGAGCTGGTCAAGCTCCTCGACAGCCGCACCGACTACTGGTACCGGCCGTCGACCAAGTCGCATCGGGAGTTGGTCGACCCCACCGAGGTGATCGTGTCGCCCACCTTCTTCCACCGGTCGTCCGAGTCGACGCGCTTTGACCTCCAGGCGCAGAACGCCATCATCCAGCAAACCGAGGGCGGCCAAGCCATTCGGCGGGCGTCGCTCGAGCCCGCGCGTCTCGCAACAAAGAAGTCCCTCGAGTACACTGCGTCTATATCGCATGCGGTGCGACTCATGGGTGCTGTAGGCCAGCGTCCCCGCGCCGGCGTCGACGGTCGACCAACGCGCCCAAGCTCAAGGCGCCCGTGGAGCCTCCGATGAAGACCAAGTTCCAAATGACCGACCTCACGCAAGTGCTCATGGAGATCAAGGACGACATTTGCGCGACACTGCTGCTTGTTGACGCGCTCCGCCTCGACGCGCAGATCTCGACGGTGCTCGTGACGCTGGCGACCGAGCCGCCGTTCCACGCCCCCCGGTGGCGCCGAAGCGCGTCCAAGCCCCTCTCGACGCTGGCGCGCTCGATGTTTGAGACACCGAACCTTCGCTGCCGCTACAGCCTCTCGGAGCTCGCGCACCGACCGATCGACACGATCTTGCTGCAAGCGCTAATGTACGAGCACCCGCCGCTGGTGTCCAAGGCGCTCGAGCTGCTCATGCAGCAGTTCAACCAGCACGAGCAGGTGACGAAAGCACTCGCCAACGTCCTCCTCCTCGTCAACGACGCGACCGTCGGCATCTACAGCCAGCTCCAAGCCGACGTGCAGCGATTGTGCCATTTCGCCGAGACGACCGAAGTCTGGATGAACCTCACGTCAACCGACGATTTCAATGTGGCGACCTCGGTCACGGGCCTTCTCACCTCCTTTACGGCGCTTCTGCAGTCGTCTGGGATCGTGCCCGAGATCCGGGAGCGCCGCCACAGCCTCACCATTGGGCCGCCAAAGCCGGCGACGCATTCAGCGAGTGCGCATCAAGTCGAAGTCCGGCGCCTTCTCCGTAATCTCAACGCCATGCAGACGATCTTCGACATGCTGCGGGACGGCAACCACTTTTTCAAGAGCCATTTTCCGTCCGTTCTAGGGGATGCAAGCCGAGCGACAAGTCCGACGGCGCACGCGACGTCGAGCTTTAGCCGCCCGCAGCAGCAGGCCGCGCTGCGTCCCGTCTTTGTCGAAGCGCTGCGCTTCTTCTACGCGTTTGGCGCGGCCAACAGCATGAATGTATCGCTGCTCGCCGAGCACACGCTGGCGCTTCTAGACCTCGTCGAGGAACTCGAAGAGGCGCAAGACGTACTGACGCTCATCTACGGCAGCAGCGAACCCCTCTGCAAAACAGTTCCCGTCAAAGTCCTCCAGCACTTTCTCGATCTCTGGCGCGTCGAGCTCGAGGTGCACCAGCAGCCCAAAGGGCGGTACGTTCACGCCCTCGAAGCGCTCGTCCGCGTCGGGGACGCGCCCGTGCCCGAGAACCAGCTCGTCGTTCTTCTCGAGCTTGTCAAGCCCGAGGTCGGGTACCTCCAGCTACTTAGCGCCTCGCCCGCCGGGTTTCTCACTCTCCTCGCCGAGACCAAGGTCGAGCCGAGCACGGAGCGAGACGCGGTCGTGACCTACCACCTCGACGTGCTGCACTTGCTCGCGTCCTGTGCTTTGGGAAATGACGCACGGCTCAAAGACCTCTGCGCGTCGATCCTGTCGCTCGACTCGCTTCTGAGCCTTCTGCACGTGGCGGCGTCGACCTGCGTCGGCAGTCTCCACGAGCATCCGTGGCTCGGCAATGTCGCCATGGCGCTTGCTCGGTTTCTGAAGGAAGTCTACTTGACCTCGGAGGCGCCACCGTGGTCGCAGCAGCCGCAAGCCACCCACGATCAGATCGTAACGACGCTCGACACGCTGTTCGTCGAATGTATTGCGCAGTCTCTAGTCGATTGATGGACTTAATTTCGACTGACTAGACACGTTTGCGCACCTCTGCTGCCTCCAGCAGAGGGACGCCGCCGCGCTGACACCGCCGCAGGCACATGTCGTGTACGACGGCGGGCGTATCTGGGTCGACGTGGCGTCGGCGTCTTACAAGAAGCTGGCGACTGACGATCCGCCGTACGAGTCGCACCTTCTCACGTTGCTGCTGCCGGCGCTGCAAGCGTGCGTAGTCGAGCTCTCGGCTCCTGCGTCCGTGCTCATCTCCCTCTACGAGACGCTGTTCTCGCTGCTCTCGACAGCCGTGACGGCCACGACGTTTGCGCAGCTCTCTCCGTCCGACCAAGACGCTCTCCTCGCCGCCGCACGGGTCCTCGACAAGCTTGCGTCGGCCCAGAACGACCCGAGCGCCCTTGAAAACCTCGCGTACGAAGCGTCGGCGCGCCCCAAGCGGCCGTACTTGGGCCAGAACCGCGTACTGCGCTCGATTGTGCTTGGCGAAGCAAGCGCCAGAGAGACCCTTCGGGCGCTCTACGACCAGCTGCAGCACCCAGACGCAGCGATGGCCTCACCGCCGAGAACGTCGCTGACAGCGCGGCCCAAAGACGCGCTGCACGTCTCGCGCTCGTCGCCCACCAAAGGGCTTGGACCGCTGCGACAGGCCACGACGCCGTTGTCACCACCGTCGCCGGTGAAATCGCCGGCGCCACATTCGCGCTGGCAATCGTCGCTCGCGCGGTGTCGGCAGTTTTTGTCGCTGTCACCTCTGGACGCCGGGTGCGCCACGGCTTGCAAAAAGAGAGGTTGTCATGATTGCTGAGTAGGTGGGACGGCGCCAAGCATGGCGGGATGGTACCGGTGGTCGCAAGTGAAGACGGTACGGTCCTCGACACGTTTCTAGCGCTCGTCAAAGCGGACCCCGAGACCCAAGTCGCACGGTCGGCAGAGCTGCACGCGATGATGCAGCGCATCTTGCACTTGGAGGACGCTCTTCGCGACGAAGCCGAGTCGATTTCGGATGTCCCCAAGTCGTCCTTGACCTTTGATGACGTCATCCTCAAGCTCATCGAGCACTTCAAGGTACACTCGTACTCGACGGCGACGACGCAAACCGAGTGTGTAGCTGCTCAAGCACGCCAAGTATGCCAAGATGAGCGTCGCTCTTCTCGACATCTTTTGGTATAGTCCCACACACAGACTGACTATAGACAAAACTGGTATGATAGTCAAATGATCAAGTCGCTCGAGCCGTCGCGACGCCATGCGATGCAGCAGAAGCTCGACAAGCTCGGCCTCACCGTGCTCGTGGTCAACATCATTAGCTCGACGACCGACAGAGTTGTCTTTGACCGCAGCATCGCCCTCGGCATCGCCCTACTCGACGGCATGAACGCCAAAGTACGTCGCCTCCTACGCTGATCCATGCAGCTAAACTGGACCAACTAGGTCCAAGAGAATTTTTACGCAACGTGGACCGAGTCCAAAACGACCAAGTTCTTTGAGCGTCTCAAGCATCGAATGGACAGCGTGCGTCGACTCTCGTTGCCTCGTGCAAGAAGTGATGCGGGCGTAGGCGACGGACGAGGTCAAGACCGTCGCACAAGTGCCCGCGCTCGATGAGCTGCCCCGGCCCCACTCGATGGTCCTCCGGCTCTCGCACCAGGCGCGCAGCGGACGTCTCGAGCCGGCCGACGACGCACCGTATGCGAGTATCGTAGCGATCTTTCGGTTCCTCCAGCTGCTCTGCGAGGGCCATTACCTCCATACGCAGCAGTATTTGCTCGCGCAAGGGAGCACTGTGAGCAGCATCAACCTCGTCGAAGCCACCACGTCGTTTCTTCTCGAGATCTACCCGAGCCTCAACAGCGCCAACGTGCTGTTGTTCAAGCAGCTCTTTGACACCATCACCGAGTTTTGCCAGGTATGTACTGCATTTTAGATGACGTTGCGACCACGCGGGGTAGGGTCCGTGTCATGAAGCACAGGAGTGCGTCGCCAACTACAAGTTTATTTCGGTTGTCAACGAACTGCTGGTCGTGACGTCGCTTCCCGAGAGCGACGCGCGTCTGCACATGCGGCAGCTCAAAGGCGCGATCGTGGTCTGCCTCCTGAGTCTCATTGAAGGTCGGACCGATGACATTATCCACGACCGGCTTGTCACCGAACTCAACTTTGACACGATCAAGGACAACGTGGTCGATGTCCACCGCTATTTTCAAGAGACGTACCACGTACGTCTTTGGCGTGGCTCGTCAGTATGGACAAGTCGTCTTCTAGGGTGTCTACGACGGCAACACGGCGTGCAGCACGGACGCATTTCTGGCATTGGGCTTCAACGTGCACATTCTGATCCAGCACCTCATGGAATACCAGCCGTCGCTCGGCAACACGCTCTTCCCCAAGCAGTCGGCGTCGCACTTGACGCAGGTCGAGCGGAGCTTTAGCCTCCTCACGTACGAGGCGTTCACGCGCTGGCTGAAAGCGACCGCGAACGCAGAGTTCGGATCGGGCTTGCAGCAAAAAGACGCGGCTTACGCAGTGGCGTACGCCTTCTTTGACGCCAAGTGCGCGCGCGTCGAGCTCGTGTGGCACCTTCGCGGCGTGCCGCATTTGGTGCAGATCTATTTTCCCATCCACCCGATCTGCTGCTGCGTCACGCAGCGTTCGAAAGACCGGCTCAAAACCCACATGCCATTGGATCCAAGCTCCAAGCTCAGCGCGTTTTTCGCCCACACGTCCAATTTACTGCACGAGATGGAGTACCAGAGCCAACTGCAGCAGCAGTTTCTGCTCGCGTGGCTGCTGCGCCAGACGCACCGCCTCCAAGTGCTCTCGTTCGTACTCGCCCTCCTCATCAACCTCCTTGTCGTCACGACCTTGCGCGCTGACGCCAACACGTCGCAGCCGTACTCGGCCTGGCAGCGCGGCGCGACCACGGACGGACCTGGCATTGACGCGCTATTGACGGTCCTGGGGTCGATCCAAGTCGCGCTTTGCACCACCGTCTTTGTGCTCTACGCGGTGCACACGGTGCCGCTGCTCATCACGGAAGGCTGGCACGCCGAGAAACGCAAGCTCAAGAACACCATCGGTGGCACATCGACGCCGCACGCCCGCAGCGACGTCGACGCCGCCGAGTCGCTCCAGGACGTGGAGGACCTCCTGCGGCTTTTGGGCGACCGTGACGAAGACGTACGTGGCTATCTATTTTGGAGTTTTTTCAATGACTGGGGCTAGGTCCTGCGCACCAAGCAAGACCGGGTTCGCAACGTCGTCGTCTCAGTCCGGTTCCTTCTGCGGGACCCGCGGCTGGTGTACTATGGTCTTTTGGTCATGATCCCGGTGCTGGGCACCTATGTTCACGTGCAATTCTTCGCCTTTCACGTCCTCGACATTATCAACCGGTCCCAGGTACGAACTACAAAATTGTTTAAATTTCAGAAAAATCACAAAAATCATGAAAACTCAATCTAGGAGCTCAAAAACGTCCTCAAAGCCGTGGTGCTGCCGGGCAAGTCGCTTCTCCTCATCTTTGCCTTGTACTTGCTCCTCGTCTACATCTTTGCGACAATTGGGTTTTTCTACTTTCGGCCCGATTATACGCCAGAGACCATCGCCAACCCGAATGCACCGCAGCGCTGCAGCACGCTCTTCCTCTGCTTTCTCTCGTCCTTCGACTTGGCCTTCAAAAGCAACGGCGGCCTCGGCGGTTTCCTCCTGCCCCGGGCCCTCGGCACCGACCCGCTTGCGACGGGCCGTTTTGTGTACGCCGCTCTAACCTTTCGTAGTGTCTCAGCGGTCTACACTAGGTTTGACAATGCGTACAACATCATCCTCATGGTCATTTTGCTCAACATAACCTTTGGCATCATCATCGACACGTTCGCGACGATCCGCACGTCGCACAAGGAGCGCGCCGAGGAGCTCCGGGACCGGTGCTTCATCTGCTCGATTGACGGCTACACGTTCGACCGGCTCACGAAGCGCGGGTTCGAGTACCACACGCGCCTCGAGCACAACATGTGGCATTATTTGTATCTCTTCGTGCACATCAACAAGAAGGACTACACCGAGTACAACGGCATCGAGCTCTACCTGGCCATGAAGATGGCCAAGAACGACGTGTCGTTCTTCCCCAACCACCGGGCGATGGCCCTTGAGAAGGCCGACCCGACGCTCCAGCTCGTGCCCGACGACGATGCTTCAGACACGAATAAGAAGCCAATGACGACGCCCGTGACGCTGAGCGACGCCAAGCGTGCGAGCACAGACCGCAAGCTCGAAGTCCTCGCCAAGAAGGAGGATCCGGCCACAGCGCGTCTCGAGAAGCACCTCGACGCGCTCTTTGAGCAGCACGAATCGCTGCGGGAACGGCAGAAGAGCATCGAAGACGTCCAGCGCCAAGTGCTTGCGACGCAGCAAGCGATTCTTGCGCTCCTCAACCAGAATACTGCTTCGCCAGTCAAGCTCCAGCGCAAGTCCGAGCACTTTTTCCCAGAGTAAAATATCCTCTCTGACGACAAAAAGATTGATTGCAAGCGACAATAAACATCTATCTATCTATCTATCTATCTACCTGGATTGGCAACTTGCACATTGAAAACTTGTTGGCTGTGTGCAGTGTGTTGCATTGAGTTCCACAAAGCTGTTTTAAACGTCGTATAAGACACTGTTTAAAACGTCGTATAAGACACTGTTTAAAACGCATAGCACCATTCCCACTTTCTGCTTGCAGTTTGAG
>NW_008246194.1:62170-62671 GCF_000281045.1 Saprolegnia diclina VS20
CGACAGATGCGATCGACTGGGCCGCGGCGTCCGGCCACCTTGAGGTCGTCCAATGGCTGCTTGCAAACCGCTATGAAGGCTGCTCTGCGATGGCCATCTACTACGCAGCGCGCAACGAGAAGATGGAGATGCTGCTGTTTCTCGTGACCCTCCAAGGCACAGAGGCGCTCCAGGAAGCGGCTGTTGGAGCTGCTCTTGCGCGTCAGGATACTGTAGCTTTGGCCAATCTCATAGCTGCCGGCTGCGCGAGTGCCAGTCCAAGACCTCTCGTCGTTGCTACTGCTTGAAGCGACACGTTCATTGGTGGTTGGATATTTTGTTTCAGCCAATCGGATGCCGCACCTGCGGGCCAGGTCACACATCAGCAAGCATGGGAGAGCTTGTCGACACCGAAGACTTTTGTCTTGAGCTACCAGTCCAACTACGTAGTAGATCGAAAATATATAAATTAGTCGGTGCTTAGGGTTTTGTCTGGTCATACGATAGCACGTTGGACCACTC